>NC_056735.1:433698930-433771430 GCF_019279795.1 Protopterus annectens
AACAGCGAAGGTGCAGGACACCAAATTCTTTCCCAGGGAAAGAATTTGGTGGGCTTTTGCTGTGGCTTTGCTGTTTTCAGTGTTCGATATGTTGGAGCGTTACGGGTCGGGTTCAGGTAAGTGTGTGATTGTGTGTAGGTTAGGGTTAGGGGGCGGGTTAGGTGAGTTAGGGTTAGGGAGCTGGTCAGGTAAGTGTGCGGTTGTGTGTAGGTTAGGGTTAGGGGGCGGGTTAGGTGAGTTAGGGTTAGGGTGCAGGTGAGGTGAGTGTGCGATAGTGATGGACCTTAGGGTTAGGGTTGAGTTAAGGTAAGTGGATAGTTTGTTGTGTATGTAAAGTTTAGTTTAGGTGTACGATTTTAAGTGTATGTGTGTAGATTGCTGTTTTTTGTGTGTGTTTGTCTTGTGTGTATGTTTTTCAGAATAGCAATTTTTTTCCCTGGGGAAAAAAATCGCTATTCTGACAGTTCGATGTTTGTGGATTTCGATGTTTAGGGTTCTATATTATAACATTCGATCTTTGTAGATTTCAATGTTATAATATAGACCCTTCTCTTGCCACTCTCCAAAATACTAGAGAGATGCATTCATTCTCAAGTCTCAGATCACCTCTTGCTAACAACCTCCGCTCCAACACACAACACAGTTTCTGACCTAACCATAGCACCACCACCACCTTACTCTCTTTCTCTAACACTATCCTACAAAATAAAAATGCAGGTTATCTCTCCTAAGTTTCCTTCCTAGATCTCTCTAAAGCTTTTGACATGGTCCCACACAACCAACTCACCTCTCTTCTCAATAACCTATCCTTCTCTCATCCAGTCATCAACTGGTTTCAGAGTTACCTATCTGACCGCCAACAAGCAGTTGTTTGGCAGGATGACCTATCACCCCAACTACCAGTCTCCATAGGGGTTCTTCAAGGGTCCATCCTGGGACCCCTACTCTTCTCTATTTTCGCCAATAATCTAGCCTCAGCCACGACACATGGCACACTCATACAATATGCAGACAACTCAACCATCATCTGCAGAGCCCACTCCCTACCCGAACTGCAAAAACTCACACAGGAAGCATTTTTCTCTATTGAAACACCGAGTGTAGTACCGACCTCAGTGCATTTTACCCCTTTGCTTCTGGTCTTGAAACTAGGGACTTCAGAGCTTGCACCATGGACCGGATACTCCTCTTCCATAGGTCTGTTTCTGGGACAACCATATAGCCCCTTCATCGAACATCCTGACTCCCCATCTGGAGTATCCACTAGATCCACCAGGAGCCTTTCGGAACATGACGTGGTGCATCTTGTAGACCAGCTGTTTTTAGCCAGGGGGATTCCCTCACTTTCTAAGACTCATCCACCTGCAGGATTTGGATTGTCTCATCCACGGACTCCATCTTACACTCTTCCTTTGACCATCTCAGTTCCGAAGCCTTCTGCTCTGACATCCTTCTTGGAACCCATCACCTCAGTGCCTACGGTGCATCTCACTCAGGCCCTGGGTTTGTCCCTTTTGTCTTCAGTTCCTGCTGAACCAGTCCTTCCTCTGTCTGGGGATTTGGGGATGGGTGCATTGGCCTGGGGTACAGAGCCAACACGCCCGACCCCTAATCCCCAGATTGAGGGACAGGCATGTCGGCCCGGCATACAGAGCTGCCTTTCTCCTTGGTACCATCCTCGGTGCCAATAGCCAAGTCCACACTGATCCTGCTTGAGACTCCATCCGTGGGGGTAGGTTCATCAGAGTGGGGTGTGACCCCGGTCCCAAAGTTGTCTTTCTCGGTTTCAGACTCCCATCCCTTTTTGGGTAGGCCTGCTTTCTGCATGATGGAGAGGGCTCTTGCTTCTGGCAGCACTCCTTTGATGTCAGAACACCAGTTTTCACCTCCTGAGCTACAGCTGTTACAGACCACCCCCTGGGACACCGGGCAGAGAAGCCACAGGGAACTCCTGTTCAGGGTACCTGCTCTTTCAAGTCATCCTCAGAGACACCCACTAAGGATCCCTCTCGAAAGAAGATGTGTAAGAGGAAGCACATGGACTCACCTGAGGAATCCTTAATGGAAGACATGGATTACGATGATGGTAAAGGGTACCCACGGTCACCTGCTGATGATGTATCCTTCAGAGACATCCTGGAAATGTTAAAGCAGAGAGGTGACTGGAAGCCCTCCAACCCTTCATCTGAGGAGTCTGTGTTCCTGCAGGCTTTTCACTCTCCGGCCTTCTACCTTTTGGGTGACCCCACCTGCCGATTAGCTCATCCAGCTCTTCATGCAGTACGCTTGGAAGAACACTAATTCCATTGAGGTGATCCCTCAGAGACCAGACAAAATTCTTTCCCCTCCCGAGAAGAACCTGCATTGGTACAAAGGATTACCAGTTGATGCTATGGTGGTGGCGGCTGGCACGAAAAAGGACTTGGTTGAGGAAAGTCCCACTGTCCACCTGTTCAACAGGGAGTCCTGGGTGGTGGACAGACTTGGAAAGCATGCTTTTGCATCAGGGACCTTTGCTGTATGGTCCATGAATTATTTGGCATATTTTACAAGCTCAAAGGACAGTTATCTGATGAGGTCAGGGACAAAGTGGCCTTGCAGCTCACAGCCCTGGAATCAATATCCAACTCGGCCATGAGGTTGCTGTCACATGCGACTGAAGGGGTGGCTATTTCAGCAGGTTCAGGCATTGTTATGAAGCGTCATGCCTGAATGCACATTTGTGACCTCTCAGATCCCTTCAAGTCTTCCTTTCTGAATGCTCCCATCGAAGCCTCGTCCCTTTTTCACTCCAAAGTGAAAGACATGCTAGCCAGGTGTGAGCAAGATCGAAGACCCTGTCTGCCATAGGCCTATGGTTTTCCAACCCTCAACGTACTTTGTCCAGGAATCACAGGAGTGGAAAAATGTGGCATAAGAAATCTCAGGGTCCTTTCCTTGCTGCACATGGTGATGATACCCCCAGAGGCAGAGGGGGTAGCAATTCCAGAAGAAGCCCTTATAGATGCAGAGGGGGTCCTGCTAACCAAGGCTCCAGGGACTCTTTCTCTGGACAGCCTTATCAGTGCTCTTGAGGAACAGCCTGATTGCTTACCTTTGGAAGCAGTCGAGGGCCATTTCTCTCTGCACCAAGCTGCCTGGCAATCTAACATCACTGATCATTGAGTGCAGAGCATTATCACCAGAGGTTACACCATTTCCATTTCTTGTCAGCCAAATTTTCCAAGAAAACTTCCCAACATTCCACCCAGTCAAAGGGAAGAAGCAGCTTCAGAGATTATAAAGCTGTCTCAAAAAAGAGTCATCCAGCTAGTCCCACCAGACCAGCACAGATCCGAATTTTACTCAAGATTCTTTTTGGTGCCAAAAAAGACATAGGATTGGAGACCCATTTTGGATCTCAGCAGCTTAAACAAGTCTGTCACCCAAACCAAATTCCGGATGTTCACGGTTCAGTCCATTCTCCCCTTTTTAAGAGAAGGCAATTGGATGTGCTCTATAGATCTCCGGGATGCGTATTACCACATCAAGATGGACAGATGTTCCAGGAGTCTGCTTCGCTTCTGGCTAGGATCCAGTCATTAGCAATTCCGTGCCCTGCTATTTGGTCTCTCTACAGCCCCCAGAGTGTTCATGAAATGCATGGCAGTGGTAACAGCTCACTTGAGACTACAAGGACTCCCGGTGTTTCCATAGCTAGATGACTGGCTCCTCACAGCCCCCATCAAGCATCTTCTGGTAACAGCACTGTATTATACTCTCTCCCTGACAAAATTGTTGGGAATGATGATACATTGGGAAAAATCAAACCTTACCCCTACACAACAAATAGAGTTAATTGTAGCAGTGTTCAATACTCATTCCTGTCTGATATCACTCCCAATTCACAGACTCCATCTATTGACGCTTCAACTCCAGGTGATACTCTCTCAAACAACAGTCTCTGTAAGAGAAGCTTTTCAAGCCCTAGGTTCTATGGCAGCGTCAATCCCAATAGTGCCTCTAGCAAAGTTACATAGGTGGATTCTGCAATGGCTCCTTCTTTGTCAGTGGTTCCCAAACTATCACCCCCTTGGTTACCAGATTTGAATAACCAACTCCTGCAACCAGGACCTGCTTTGGTGGATAAGTCCAGATGCAGAACTTTGGAGTCGTCCATTTCAATATCCTCAGCCCACAGCCATTGTGACCACAGATGCTTCCCTGATCGGGTGGGGGGGAAAGACTGTTCAAGGCACATGGTCCACCTCAGAGTCCCACCTGCATATCAATGTCCTGGAACTGAGAGCTGTGCTGTTAGCATTGCAGGACTTCCATTTGGCTCTCCCTTTTGGGGCAATTGCAATTCAATCAGACAATATGTCAGTGGTCTGGTATATCAACAAGTAAGTAGGAACCAAATCCTACCCCCTATGTTGAGATGCCATGAGAATGTGGCAGTGGGTGATAGCTTCCAACCGCTTTCTGATAGCAACACATATCCTGGGGAGCTACAAAGTGATTGTGGACAAAGTGAGCAGATGCATCCTCGTGCCTCATGAGAGGTCCCTCAACCACCAGGTGGCGTCAATAATCTTCAGCTACTGGGGCCAGCCTTGCTATGATCTTTTTACCCCCCCCCATCAAACAGCAAGTGCAGCAGGTATGTTGCCCTACTTCCTGTGGAGGGGAAGTCACCAAGGGATGCTCTGATCCATGATTGGCCCACAGGAATTCTTTATGCTTATCAATCCATCCCTCTGATCTCACAATTTCTAAAGAAAGCTCTTTGTTTGAGATGCAAGGTGATCTTCATAGCCCCATTCTGGCCTCAACAAGTTTGGTTCCCATTCCTTTGGCCTTATCTAGTATGCCTGCCATGGATTCTGGACCCTCTGGCAGATCTGATTACTCACCCCCAAGGGTTGAGTCACCCAAATCTGTCCAATCTCAAGTTGACAGCTTGGTTTCTCCACTTCTACTAGTCGTCAGGCAAGCTAATCTCTCCTCATCTGTTCAAGACATCATACTGGCCTCTCACAAACCATCCACCAGAAGACTATATCAGGATAAATAGAAAAGGTTCCATCTGGTCCAAGGATAACATGCTAGACCCGTATTCGGCCCCAGTTACTGCACTGCTTCAATACTTGGCTAGGTTTTGTGATAATGGAACCTCTGCCTCTAGGGTATGAGTACATCTGGCAGCAATTTCTAATTTCCACAATGGTATAGATGGCACCCCTCTTATCTCTTTACACCTTTGCAAGGCTTTCCTCAAGGGGACTTCTCATATCAGGCCTCCTGTCAGACAGCTCATGGAACCATGGAACCTCACTCTAGTCCTTCAGTCTTTGACTCAAAGACTTTTTGAACCTGCTGCAAAGTGGGACCTAAAGTTTTTGTCTTGGAAATCCTTGTTCTTGGTAGCCATTACCTCTGCCAGAAGAGCCTCTGAGATGCAGGAATTGTATATTAAGAGGCCCAATCTGGTCTTTCATAAAGACAGTATAACTTCGGATGACTCCATCCTTTCTTCCCAAAGTTGCTTCTGAATTCTCCATTGACCAGACCATTTATCTACCAGTGTTCTTTCAAAATTTTCTAATAGAGGAGAGTATTGCCTTCACTCCTTAGACGTGCATAGACAATTGAGATTTTACCTAGGCAGAACCAAACCTATCCATAAATCTGAACAGCTTTTCATATCCTTTTCTGGGCCCAGAATGGGAGAGGCTGATTCCAATGTTACATTATCAAGATGGCTAAGGGACTGCATACATTTCATCTATTCTGTCAATAATGAACCTATGCCAAAAATTAAAGCTCACTCCACTAGATCTATGGCAACATCCATAGCATTCCATTCCCAGGCTTCTATGGATAACATCTGCACAACAGCTACTTTGGCTAAGCCTCATACCTTTATTAAACATTACAAATTGGACTTGTTCTCCAGAGGGAGAGCTGCCTTCAGCTCAATGGTACTCAGGAATGTTCTTCCATAAGAGCCATCCATGGACCTCAAGGTAGCTTGGGATTCTGTCGTATCAGTGATGAATGGAAAGAAGATTAACATCAGATAAAGAAGTTATGTCTTACCATAACATTCCATCTGTGTTGTTCATCTTCTTTCATTCATCACTTCCCACCCTCCTTCCTCCTCCAAAGGCTCCTGGGGGATGCTTTGGGTCTAAGTGGTGTCTTAGGGTATTTGTGGAGAAGTGGCCTCGGCTTTACTTCCTTTTGTCTAACAGACTCAATCTGAGGTAACAAGGAGAAGGGCATTCTGGGTAGAGATTTAGCTCGAGAGTTTTTTGGCTGGTGCGAGCTTGGTAAAAAGGCCAACTCGGTTCCTAGGGCTTGGAACCAAACCCATCAATGATGAATGAAAGGAGATGAACAACACAGATGGAACATTATGGTAAGACATAACTTTTTTTTTCTAATGCAAAGCTGTGTTGTTTTTGCATATTATTTTGTAGAGAAGACTGGCTTCTGAAATGTTCCTGGTGCTGACAACTCCTCTGACATCATGAAAAATTGAACGCATAATGCATCACTGCCCAAATTAAAGTACAGGCTACTGAATTTCCATACTAAATGTCTTAGTTGGAATATTTTATTTCCTATAAAGTTAGATAGATACTACTGGAGGGACACCTTACATCAAAACTTAACACATTTAAAACCAGAATATAAGTAAGAACTGTTCTAAAGAACTAAACTGTTTTGACTTTCACAGAATGTTTTGCAGGTGCATTCAAATTATTTTTTAATAATTACCACTGTGCATAAATAAATAAATAAATAAATTAATAAATGATAATAATAATAATAATAATAGAGATTAAAAACAATCAAATAATGCACTGTCTCTATGTTTTTGTAAATTCACTCTTAGCCTTAACATGAGGAGTATAACTGATAATTGGCAGTGAAATAGGTAGTCTTAACATGAGGAGTATAACTGATAATTGGCAGTGAAATAGGAAGCCTTAACATGAGGAGTATAACTGATAATGGCAGTGAAATCAACTGTGAAAGAAATGCACTCTAACAATAAAAAAAAAAAGTTTTATTTAAAACATTCTTATCATGCCTTATGTTATTTGAACAGGAGCTGCGGACTAGATTTTTTTTTTAATTTTCCCTTTTTAAATGATAACTGCTAGAAACAGACTGCAGTATGCTTCATGAAATGCAAACATTACAGAGTTAATAGGATGAGTAAAATGGAAATGTCTTATGTAACTTTTGTGCAGTGCTGTTGTTATTCTGAGCTTTTATTAAGAAAGCCATAATGAAATAACATTAGCTAAGTTAATTAAAATTGCACTTTACTAGAGTAAGTAAAATTATAATCACATTTGTTCAGTATATTAGTTCTGGAAAAAAATTGAATAGTAGAAGACAATGGGCTGTACTTTCTCAGTGGTATTCATAGCCCTGCCCTTTGTAAGGTCATAGCGGTAATCTGCTGCTACGAGAAATCGTTTATTTATGTGTCAGTGAAGCATTTGTGCATACATGGCCAGACTGCTGAAGTGATTCCTGGGGAAAATAATTTATTTTGTGTCATTTTAGTGCTTGTGCAAACTTGGACAAACTACTGAATTGATCACTGGGGACATTAAAACAATTTGGTGCTTTTTTATTGCTTGTACATACTTAGACAGACCACTAAAGGTATCACTATGGGCAAGTCCATGGATTGCATAGCAGATATCAGAAGTACAGTAATGTGTTTAACAATGGATGTGGATATGGAGTAGATATGACTATAACTTGCAAGACCACTTCATTAACTTATGGTGATTTGCAACATTTCTCATTTTTATATCATTATAGGTTCATATGTTCATAGGTGTTGTAGATCAGAGTGTAAATTGTGTGTGCTATATCTTTAAGAAGCATGTGAGGCTGTGCATGCACGTATAAACTCCAAACACGTGCAATCCCTAGTGTCATTTTGTAGAAGCAGCCAGAGAGTGAGCATGCATGATCGCAGTTGTTAGTTTGTATATAAGTTACTTAAGTTATAGTCAGTAAGCCTCAATAGTGATGTCTTTGTATAAAATAAAACTGCTTGAATAGAACCCATGAAGACTCACTTATTCATTTCCTAACACGAAAGCGATGTGGTGTCAGAACCGTAATGGAAGAGAGAAAAATATTCTGTGCCATAAAATGCAAAGATGACAGTGAAGGTAAAACTGAGAGAAAAGAGCACAAAGATAGCCAGAAAGAATCAAAGGTAATGGGAAATAATACAAATTGTTTACTTGATACGAAAGACAAAAAAGGGGATTACAAGGGCACAAACCACAATTTCAGGCAAGCAGAAAGTATGAAAAGTTTGTTAAATAAAGAACATGTTTAAGATAAAAGTTTTTGATAAAATGATTAACAGCAGATTCACGAAGCCTCCATGTAAGTTACAAGGCTTACACGGAGGCTGCAGTTAAACGGTGTGACGTCAGCATGCCATGCATATGCATGAGGGCATGCTGACTCACACCTAAGGCTAACACGGTCCATGTAAGACAGTAGGGGGCGTGTCCGTAGGGCGAGCCCTGCAAACGGACACGCCCCCAGAAGAGTAACAGTCCCGAAAGTAAACCCCCATGACAGAGTCAGAGTAAATGTCAATAAACACAACACAACACATGCCCCCACAGGCTATTAACATAAAATGTAAAAATGAACATGTTATATTTGTTTTTATAAGTTTTAAAGATGTTTGCCCGTGAGTGGGCGTGCCCGTCGCTTAGCCACAGTTAGCAGTCAGTGGAAAAGCATATAAGTGCTAAATATGCAAAGTAAGCCAAGAAGCAATAGTGTAGCGGTAGAGACGTCAGCTGAAGAGGAGGCAGTCATGGTTCGAGCCCCTACGACATCAATTTTTATTTTTAGTGAAATAAGCACAAAACAATTCCCTGACATATAATATATGTACATGTATAAAATTGTTTTTATGTAAAATGTAATGAAATGGGCCATGTACTATGAAGAAATGTGTGAAAAAAAAACGAAATGTCAGAAGTGCCCATAGCTGAGCTACACTCTAACAAGCTGAGTATATCTGCCTGTAGGTGAGCAGTGGTTTAACAGGTGTAAAATGAGTACCCGTAGGTGAGCAGTGGTTTAACAGGTGTAAAATGAGTGCCCGGGGTTGAGCAGAGTCCTAACACGCTGAAACTGTGTGCCCGTAGCTGAGCTGAGCGTAATATGCGTGCTGACAGCCAAACGGCGCGTAAGCCAGCGTGACCCGTTTGCGCAGAGCTGCGCACCGCGCCAACAAGCTAACCGACGGGCAACATTGAGCAAGCTGTATCAAAACTGCCTTTACACAGACACACCTCCTAGCCTGCGTAGACAGTCATAAAATATAAAAAGCAATGGCCAGGCTCGAACTCAGGATACCATGCACCATAGTCAAAGTACTGAACCACTAAGCCATGACAGCTGCTCTTCGAAATGCAGTAATAGCATATATATAGGAATGAATGGAAAGAGAAGCATGACAAAGCAGGTTTAGTGAAGCTGATACATTTCCAAAATGGCCAATCACAGATAAGTGTGGGAAAAATGACATATATAAGCCCCATAGGCGGGAATACACAGCATAACTGATTGTGGAACCGATTTGTAGTCAGGATGGCAGGTGTAGGAGAGGGTAGTTGCTTCCGAGCACAGAGGTGGGGCAGTTAGGAGTCCAAATATATGGTTTGGCTCCTCGTCCATGATCATGAGGCCCAACTCATGCAGGGCCAGGTCCTGTGGGGAGCATATAGGCTGAGGATGGGACTGGTTGGCACATGATCTCACCAGTGCCACAGGAATACCAAGGACTGGTGAACAAGTCCGTCACCACCATGCGGACCTGAAGAGACGGAAGCAGGACCAACTGAACCGTTGGATCCAGGAGGCCCGGCAAATGCCCAATGCCCCACTACTGAGTAAGTTACATGTAATTATTATGTAGAAAGTTAACCTAGCTGATATTATGGAGATATGTATTCCAATATTACTTCATTTATATTGCAGCTGCAGGTGTCCGTTCCGCGAATCGTCGAGCCAATGCCGATAGAGTTGTGTGGTTGCACCACCAGGCAGGTTAGTAATTCTCTCCCTGCAACTGTTAAAAAATAAAAGTATGACAGCTTGCAAAAGAGTGCAGTGTAGTCACCTATTAATATAAAGTGCAAGTAACAGTGTAAGAGAGATTCTGCTAGTACTGTGTGATTACATAAGTGTGATGCAGCCTGTATTCCAAAAATAAAAATGAAACAAGTCTGAAATAAAGATGTTCCACCTGTAATATAATAGTACATATCCTGCAGCAGGCTGAAAATTACAGCTACACAAGCTGAGTAAAACACATGTGTGAAATATATCCCCGTTTAAATTCTGAAACATGACACAAGTGAGACTGTTGGAAGGGATTGTTATAACTAAGTAAAACATGTCAATAAAGCCTAGAATTAAGTACCATCCTGAATTGTAAAAATAAAACAAGTGAGAGAGTGTGAGAAAGAGGTATGAATCCACCAATAAAGTAGTAATAACTCCTGAATAAAGTATACTGCAGTCAGTACAAAATGAAATGAATGTGACAGGCACAACCAAACAGCAAAATGTGTGGAAAAAAGTACTGAAGCTGGAATGTGTGTCCCAAAATCTGGATATGTTGCTCTCAGTTTGCAATATGCAGATAGTATGGTTGTATGAAATACCAAACATCTACAGTTGTCTAGAGCCATATAAAGCAAATGTAGCAGGATGATGTAGCTGAACAGAGCCAGATATGAATGTGTATGAATAAAAATGAAATGTATATTCAAGTAGCAGTAACATTCCTATCACCATCATGCATAAGTTTACAGATAGGAAACTGTAGTCAGACCTGTAGTGTGTATATATCTGCAGCTAGTAGAAATGTACAGCATATGTATAGGTATTTGAAGTTGTTAATGAAATATGTCTTCACCCTACCCTATAACCACAAATAATCCATTCCACGTGAAATGGGTATGTGGATTCACAATTAACTCCCCTGGACAATTGTCCTGTTGGTTCATACATATTTGCATGTACATTAATGCATGTGCCCTGTTCATACATCCAAACCTGATGGCCTGTTGCCATCACTCAACCCTGCATGTTGTTGGATTGTGTATTGTTGTTCAAATTATGCATGTGTTATGCTTGCTGTTCAACGGCTTGAATTTATGGGTGTTTGGTTAATGGGAATACTAATGCATGCTGTTACAACTAATTGTGAATGGTATTGCACGTTACTAACCCAAACTGTCATTAAATAATGCAAAACATAGGACGACAGGGAAGGCGGGTTCCAGCGGACCCACCTCTCCCACCTCAGCTGGCGAGTGCACCTGGCAGAAGTGCCCAGGCCGGAACCTCCTCCGGTGGCCCTGTGCCACCTGTGGGTGGAAGCGCTGCAGGGGATGGGGCTCATCCCCCCTCTGCAAGCGTGGCAAGAGGAGAACATCCACTCACCCTCCGTAGTGTCCGGACTGTGGTGCGTAGGGAGATCCGGCACGCTGTGCTTGGGCCCCTACGCCAGCTTGAGGCATGGGTGGCACAACTCACGGGCGTGCCTGCTGCCCGTCCTACAAAGCCCCCAGCACAGCCCCATCCTGGGCAGTGAAGGCACAGTGGCAACTGCCCATGGGTGGGGATCTCAGTTCCACTGTTGCCATCCGTGGGCTCATGGGCTCAAGATATCCAAACATCCATCCCCGTCAATTGTGCAACCCCCCCTACATGTGTCATACACCACCCCTGTATGCGTCTTGTTTGTCTTGTCTGTTAACCTCCCCTACCTACCTCCACAGCTGTACCGACTTCCTGTACCTGACATACCACTCTCACCTGAAAAAAAAAGGGCACTCTGTACCCACAAAAAAATTATGCCCCATACATAGCTGCCCATTTTGCACACATGTCTGCTGGACATGTAAACTGGCAATTACAATTGGCTGTACAACAAATATCATTGTTGTCCTCACACCTCTCTCAGGGGTGGAAGGTTTCAAATTTCACACCAAATTACAAACATATGCACAGCTGTTGCTGACAAAGAAATGGGCAGCTATGGGCCTTTCCTACATCCCTCCTGCAAAACCCGAGCTTGTTTTCCTACTGTCCTACCCTCTTTGTGCCCCTTTTCACCACATTCCTATCTCCCCATTTTCTTTTCTTTAAAAGAAAATAGTGTGGGTGTCTGAGAGTAAGCACTTTTAAGCAGTAGTAGCGGAGTGCACTTCTGTGCTTTAGCGTGTGCGCTAGCGGCAGTGCATGCGTGACCTCCACGCAAACCAGCGCTAACCCGCTTACAACTGCTTAAAAGTGCCTTAGTCACTCTGAATGACAAGGCCTGTAGTTTTCTCAGCAGCAAAATAAAATACTTCCGTCAGTCTCGAACCCAGGACCTTGGAAACACTAGTCTGCATGACTTACCACTAAGCCATGACTGCTATACAAGAACATTGTGCTGAAAGAAATATATCATAAAATGGTAGGAATTAATGTAAAGGGAATATAGCAAGTCTAGTACACAAAGCATGTCATGTAGATTTACTGTCAAATCTAGTGGATTTGTAAAATAGTACTGTGTGATGAGAAACAGCCGTGCTAGTTGGTAGCTTCTAGGTAATAATGTCACAGTAGCATCTGGCAAGCCACACACAAACTCAGAGCAGGATAAACACTGCCATAGTTGAATAGTTAAGAGCCCAGACATAGCAACTGTGACTGAGTTACAGGGATGTCCCTGATGTGAAAACAAATGTCAACTGTGCCCCACTGGCACCCTGTCAAATGTACTAACAGTAGGCAGAAAGGTGTAACTACACATGCAATGGTAACTATGAATTACTGAAAGTATGCACCACTTGCCATCACAATTGGTGTAGTAATACATATGCTCAAAATAACCCGCAGTCACAACTGCAGAATATCAGAATATTTCATTGGAGTATCCCACTGATATGTACCATTCCATGAGGCTGATAAAAGATGCACCTGAGAGTATCTGAGACCTGCTCAGCAGCATGATCAAATACCCTTGTAAGTGTCAAGGCCCACACCATGGCCAGACCACACTGCATGCAGTAACACCCTACCACAACAAACACATAGGGAATTGCTGCCCAAACAGATTTAGCAAGCATTACAAGCTGTGAATGTAAATGGAAAATAGGAAAGCCATAGCAACACATTACAGGAAAGACACATAGCAGGCATACAATGCCAAATATTGAAGCCATAGCAACAGATTGCAAGAGCCACTGCTATATACTAGTTACACCACAATCCCCACAGGAAAGCACACACACCCATATACACAGTATTACTAGTCGTAGGTGTCAGTTTACATACACATGGAGAAGAGGACACTGGAGGAAGAAATACTCGGCTTACAGAACAACATGCATTGCAGTGTCTACAACACAGCCTGAAATATGAGAGACATACCAACCCTTACACTCACAGAACAGTGTCCACAGCATACCAGCATGGTCCCCACCCTGATAATCTGAAAGGGCTATGCCTACCTAACAAACCTTTTTATAGCACTGTCCTGAAATCACAGCAAGAACTGCAATCACTACACAACAGGCTGCATGCAATTAGTAAATGCTGGCTAACAATTGGTGCAGAGGCCATCACATGGACATGTGCAGATACCTAGAAAAGCATCCTGTACTCCCAGTCCACACATGCAATACTTTCATTGCACCCTCTGGAGGTAGAGACAGAGAGAGAGAGAAAGAGAAAGAGAAAGAGAAAGAGAAAGAGAAATAAATAAAAAAAAAACAAACAGCAACAACAAAACAAAGAGGCTGACATCAGGCCAAGTAACTGCAAGCCTACGCAAACAGCTGCAACAAACACAGGTAATGTAAAGTACTATTATAATAGTCTACATACTGTGAACCCTACAGATGTGTTATTGGTCTGTATCTATGTATATGAAGATGTGCATAGGGCCGGCGACATACTGCAACTGTCACTGAAGGCTCTACATACATATGTATGTGAAGGTAGCTATGTGCACATAGCAATGTAGGTTGTAGTAAACTATACAAGTAGGTTGTACAGTAATGGATGTTCATCAGTTTGTTACTATGTGTAAACATATGTGGAACTAAAAAGGAGTATATATATATATATATATATATATATATATATATATATATATATATATATATATATATATATATATATATATATATATATATATATATATTGTATATATATATATATATATATATATATATATATATATATATATATATATATATATATAATATGCATATGTGTATACATAGATAGAAAGGAATGTAGAAATACATAGACATATATAGTTTCACAGTGTCATAGTTTAGTACTAGGCTATCTGCAGACAGTGTATAGAATAGATTTAGGAAATTGTGCCTCTGTATAGTAGTGACACAGTGAAGACCCCCATATATAATAGCATTAATTTACTGTGCCTCTGTCTAGTAGTGACACAGAGATGACCCCTGGTGTAAACCTATGATCTCCCATCCACTCATCAAGAATTCACATGAAGCGTGTCGGTGAGGGTCTCTGCCTAACATGAACTGGGATCCTGTTCCACAGTATGGGAAGCCTCTGAGTTATGGATCTGTCCCTACAGCATGTCTTATTCATATGTGTGCTGAGGTTTAAATCTGTAGCTGTTGTGGTTCTGATGGATTTGGATTGTACGAGGTGGAACTTGTCCATCAATTCCTGATTGGACATGGCCTTGTACGTCTGGCACAGATCACCACTAAGTAGGCGGTATGCTATGGAATAGAGTATGACTTTCTTTAGTCTGGCAGCATATGACATTTGTTGGAGACCCTTGATCCTCCTGGTGACGTACTTATGGGGTCCCCCTAGCTGTTGCAAGTGCCAGGTGAGGTACATACCAACTGTGGCATAGTACACAGTCATGGGCCTGATAAGGGAGGAGTATAGGGGTACAATGACCTCTTTTGATCTGGATGTGAATCCCTTCATTATAAGGTGGGTAAGGTAGGAAGTCTATCCAACCACTTTGGCAATGTGGGTGTCAAATGAGAGGTCAGTATCGATTAGTGTCCCCAGGTCTCTGATTACTTTGTCTGTACTCAGTGGGTTACTGTCTATGTGATAATATGTGGGTACCTTGTCCATCTGAAAGGGTATGACTATACATTATGTGGCATGCAGTTTAAGGCCATGACTCCAGCACCAGTTGTCGGTTTCAGTGAGGCCTTTCTGTAGGATGTATGTGTCAGCTGGTGTATCGACTATGGCGCCTAGTATGCAGTCATCTTTGAACATTGTCAGCCACTACCCTCCCATGTTTGCTTCCACATCTCAGAAATAAATGCCAAACATGAGCGGTCCCAGGACAGAGCTCTGTGGGACACCACTTGTGACTGGCTCTGAGTCTGACATGGCACCAGTGAGTTTGACTTTAGGGTTTCTATTCGTTAGCCGGTTTGCAACCCATCTTGTGACATATGGATTTACATTTAAGCTGTTGAGCATGTCTATGATGCCAGAGTGGGGTATTGTGTCGAAAGCCTTAGCCAAGTCCAGGTAGACTGTATGGACCGCTGTGCCCTCGTCAATGGCTCTAGTGACTGATTTGAAAAGGTCAACCAGGTTCATAAGGCAGGATCTGCCCTCTACAAAGCCGAACTGGGTGGGATCAAGTGTCTGTAAGTCCCTAATGTCTCTGTGTATGAGTTCCATAATGATTCTTACCATAGCGTTGCAGACCAGGCTGGTTAAGCTTATGGGGCGGTAGTTACCAGGGTCTGTAGAGGTGCCTCCTTTGTGGAGTGGGACTACTGTTGCTGTATGCCAGTGTCCAGGTACATATGCTGTAGTAAGGCTATGGTTAAATAGCATTTTATGTGCGGGTTTAGCTCCTCTTGGAGTTCACGTAGCACGCAACCTGCGATACCGTCGGGTTCCATTGATGCTGTGTTTATAGCTTTGCTGTGGGTGGTTCTCAGCTGGACATCTGAGATGACAGGGAGGTTACAGTCAGCTGGGATAAGTAATTCCTCATGTGGGGGTGAGGGAGGGGAGAAATCTGCACTGAACCTGTCTGCCAGAATGTTGGCAATATCTGTGTGTTCAGTGTAGCTTTTGTCACTGTGAACTAACTCGGAACATATCTGAGGGTTTCCACCCAGGTGTCTAACATAGCAGAAGAAGGCCTTGTGGTTATCTGTAGTGTCCATAGCGATTTCCCTCTCATTGTTGGCCTTGCATGTTTGTATGAGAGAATGTATCTTTCTACTAGTGCTGATCAGAGATGCATTATCTTTATGGAATTCTGCTCTGTCATGCAGTAGCTACCTTCTGTTGTTATACAATTTGTTCATGGCTGGGGTCCACCAGACAGGATGCCTGCCCTTGGTGGAGAGGGTCTTGGTTTTATTTAGGATTGCATGATCCATGCATTCTTGGAGATGTCCGTAGAAAGCATTTGTTATGGAGTCTGATTTGTGGGATGTGGTTTCCACTGGCCCAGTGGGCTTAAAGGATACCAACTCAGTTTTAAGAAGTGTAAAGTCAGCATGTGAGAGGTTTCCCACTGTAGTCTTTTGTGTTGTGGGGGAGGTGGGATATGTATATCCAGGGTGATTAGTCTGTGGTTAGATGTGACTAGTGAGGGGTATACTTCTGGTGTGTAGCACATTGTCCCCATGTTTGTGATGATCAGGTCTAGTATATTATCTCCCCTTGTGGGAGAGGTGACTAGCTGTTCCACTGCATTTGACGTAGTGAATTCCGGGAACCTTTGGGCTAGGGTGTTTGGGCTAGAATAATGCACCCAGTGTATGTTAGGGTAGTTGAAGTCTCCCAATATGATGGTGTGTGGTGGGACATTCATATCCTCCAATGTCTTCAGGAAGGCTGAGTGTGGTTCCTGAGACTGGGAGGGTGGTCTGTAACATGCTACCAGTTGTATAGCAGGTTTGCCTATGGTTATTTGCACCTGGATGGTCTCTGATGCTTCATGTGTTGCCACTAACCTGGAGGTGTGGGTGTCCTTCAGGAATATGGACACTCCCCCTCCCTTTTTGTTTTGGCCCACGTTTTGGGGCCAAAAAGCATGATCCGAGGTATAGCCTGGTACCGCTGGTGTGCTCTCAGGAGCCTTGAACCAGGTTTAACTTACTGCACAGACATCGAGATTGATAGAATATGTACGTACAGATATATGTAATACACACATACATATATATAGATATATGTAGATACATATACATATACAGATAGATCTGACTGACAACAGATATGTCTGTATATGACTATCTCTCTCTCTCTCTGTCCCACCCCCTCTCACTCTCACTCTGTCTCTCTCTCTCTCTCTCTCTCTCCCCACATCTATATGTATATATCTACAGCTATATATACATATTATATACATACACACACACACACACACACACACACACATATATATATATATATATATATTTACACACACACATATATATATATATATATATATATATATATATATATATATATATATATATATATATATGTATATATATATATATATATATATATATATATATATATATATATATATATATATATATATATATGTATATATACTGTGTGAGGCACATGTGTGCAGATGTATTGCAACAGGTGCCTCGTGTCAAAGGCATGGAGTGAACACCAGTGTGGATACTGGAGTACCATACCCCATTCAAAAACACTGACACCAGTAACCACCACATATGTGCATGCCTGCCCACCACTGCATGTGTCAGGGTGGAACAGGGGCAACAAGTGTACAAAAGGCTCCCCATTGATATACACAGTGGCACACTAGTCCTGTAATACCTCTACATGGAATGTGTCAGCGGACATGGTGTGTCAGCTATGGACATGTAGGTCACTGTACCCCTCTACACCCCACAATGTCCTACATGGTATGTACCTCTCATGACAGCTACAGATATGGAGAAGGACACAGACATATGCAAGTAAGTAACTGTGTCAATGCACTCAAACACAATACCTATGCAGAGTGACTGACAAGACCACAGAGTACACACAGACTACCTACATAGAGGTCACCACTGCTGGATATACATAGTTCAGTCACACCCATGACAGTTGTCTAACAACCATGGTAACACCTCCAACATCCACAACACAAATTACCTATGTCTGTCATCCTTGTCACTGCAGTATAGAGCACATGGTGGAGGTACAGGTCCCTACCCACAGATACAACATACCCTGTAGTAAACCACACAGAATTAAGAAGCAAGGCTCCCCATGAGTAGATGTCAGACATACCCCTGCTGAATGTTATGCAGATAGGTAATATGCCATATGAGTCATCCTGTATAACTGTTTGTAAGGAGCAGGTACGATCATAACACATGTGTCACAAGGGGCAAGGTAGCATAACAGTATGCTGCTGTAGACCCAGGGCCAAAAGCACACTACCTACCTAAGACACAATGCACACCCATGAATACATTGCAAATGAAATATGTGAGGTGGAATGAGTGTGCCAGTGACTGGGTGCATGTTATGTACTTGTGTGATTGCTCACCATGACTGTCTGTCTGTCATGGTAGTGTGTGACCTTGGTGTGAGGCCAGAGACAGATGTGTGAGGTATTGCGATCAACACATACTACATTGTCCTATGTTGTGCTGTGTTACCCTGTATGTCACTGTGGTGTAGGTAGGGTTATGGCAAGTAATAGTAGTGTGCATTACCAGTGAAATATGTAACGTGCATTGTGTGCAGTGCATGGGCTGATAATGTTCCCCATACAGTACCTTGATACAAACCCCCAGTGTGAGGTTGTGCATTGTACCTGAACCAGTGTGCTGACTGCTGCAGTATACTAGTCTGTCATATGGAGTGTGCCAGGTACTGTTGCACAGTTGTCGGATGAGCACTGATATCTGGTCATTTACATGTGTATCCCCCAATAGACAGACAGATGTTATATATGGTGGTTAAGTTATATCACTACAGTCGAGTATTATGTGTATTATGTGTGCCATAGTTTGCTGACAGATATTGCTGACATATTTTCCTTCTCCTTTTCAGGGCTATGGTTCACCAGCGGAACCCTATGTACTCCGCTGCAGAGGAGGAAGAGATACACCAGAGCCTGGTGTGGGATTTTGCAATACTCTTTTCCCGCACCAGCCAGAACCAGCAGGAGAGGGCTGCACTGTGGCAAGACCTGGTCCATCAGGTAAATGACATAGGCACACATAACTGGACATATGAGCAGGTAAGCCATCACTGCAGTGATTTAATTAGAAATGTCCATCAGCATGCATTGGATATCCACAGGCAGCAGCTTGCCACAGGTGGTGGGGTGTCCAGACATCCCCCCCCCCCTCACCAGACTGGAGGGACTACTCCTAAGTGTTGTGGCTCCAGCCCAACAGCAACAGCAGCAGCATACATGTGTAATGATGGAGGCTGGAGCCATCCAGCAGCAGGACACGGAGCGTGCAGGTAACATGCCATGTGTATAGTTGACCGTTCTGTACACTGTTAGGTTATGCATGTGTGAGGTGTGTCCTCATTTTGTAGCTGTAATCTTGGTAATTATTGTGCAAGAGTGATATTCTCAATATCAGCAGTAGACCTGTGGAAGCTAACTGTTGCACTACTGAACTGTATCATACCCACAGTATCAATGGAACAGTTGTGCCCACTGACAATAAATGTCCCATTTCTGCAGGTCCCTCTGGTGTAACAGCAAGGCAGCCTATCCAGGCTGGTGAGTGTGTAATACCATTACCTTCAATACTCTTGATACTAACAGTAATAATAGGCTGAAGCAGTAGTGCTATGTGTTTGATTGTAGGTGTGTTTGTGTTTGTGTCTGTGTGTTGATATCTCATATACTGAGGTGTGTGCATGTGTGCATGTGCCCATGCGTGCATGTGTGTATGTGCCCATGTGTGCATGTGTACATGTGTGCATGTGTGCATGTGTGCATGTGCTATGTGTGCATTTGCCCATGTGTGCATGTGTGCATGTGCCCATGTGTGCATGTGCTCATGTGTGCATGTGTGCATGTGCCATGTGTGCATGCGCCCATGTGTGCATGTGTGCATGTGCCCATGTGTGCATGTGTGCATGCGTGCATGCACCCATGTGTGCATGTGTGCAAGTGCCCATGTGTGCATGGGTGCATGTGCCCATGTGTGAATGTGCCCATGTGTGCATGTGTGCATGTGCCCATGTGTGCATGTGTGTATCAGTGGTGACATTGTGTACACATTGTAAACTGTGTTTCCTGTCTTACTCCCACAGGTTCTGGTGCTGCTCTGGTGTTGTGCAGCAGGGAACCTGAATCAGCTGCTGTGGATAGTGATAATGATGATACCTGTGTAATGGCACAGGTAGGTGTGCCAGGGTCCGTCATTGGTCAGCCAATTGACACTATACAGCTGTCGACCCCATCAATGTGCACAGTCATCCTGCCAATAAATCCTTTGTCACCAATGTCCCTAGGTGATGGACAGGATACAGTGGGCATTGACCAGGGTAATGTGGTATCGGTGGCACATGCATCCCCACACAGCAGCCATGGCCAGGGTCCTGACATGGTACCACACAGGCAGACGTCCAGGGGTTCTCCTGGGAACATCTGTGGATGTACCGCCCCTGTCAGATGTGCCCACAGAGGTCTTTCAACCTCAGCTATGTTTCGGTCTGTAATGCAGGCACAGTCATGTATGGAACTGTACACCAGACAGGGTCTGAGGGAGCTGAGAGCATGTCGCACAGCTATGAGTGACAGTATGCGTGATGTTGCGGCTGCCATCCGTAACTTCACCGAGGTCATTGACAGACGTTGGGGGACACATTAGATCTGTTCCACAACTACATGTCCATGAGCCAGGGCAATGGTGGATGGTTGAGGTGTCGACATGACCGTATGCCAGCAACAGCAGCAGCTGGCAGCCGTCGCGGACGACAAATGGCCCGCAGCTGCTCACATAGTGCCAGCAGCAGCCCCAGCAATGCTGGGTCTGTGCTGTCATCAGACCGCCCCAGGAGACCATGTGCACGTGGCGCTGGACAGTCCCAACAGGTACCTGTCTCCATTCACCAACCACCTGCTTCTGATGACAGTACCCAGTCTGGCTTAGTACCTGATACGGTCCGTAGCACCCCTGCTAGGCACAGGTACCGTGTCCGTGGCCACAGACAATGATCTGTATGACCTGGCATGTACAGTCTGTGGCTGTCCACAAACACCTGTATATGGCAGCCATGAGGTGGGACTGTGTGCATGCATACACACATGCAAATTGATAACACCTAGGGCTACCGCATACACGCACACACTGCATCAACATTGCCCCATCTTGTACTGCTGTCCCTCACCAACACACACACACACACACACACACACACACACACACACACACACACACACACACACACACACACACACACACATGTCAATTGGTTGTATCAGTGGCAGACTCAGGCATACCAGGTACACACCCTGTACATATGATGAAACTGTGCCACCTCCTGCAATCTGTAACATCGGTGCAGGAACAGGTTAACATGGTGCTGATGCACAGGGTGACTACATAAAGTGTTGTAATAGTATAATGTTGACAACAGTACAGTGTAATGATATCATTGTGGGTATATACCAGCATGCCTGATGCAGTTACAGTATGAATGTCATTGTATTGTTTTGTACACCCATAGTAATTACCATAGTGTACTGTTTGCACATATTTGCATACTGGTGGTGAGGCTGTCAAGAGATGGCCACCTACATAGGTAGCACAGGGGATACGAAAATGTACATATTGATACTCAATGATGGTCATGTCAACTGCGAGTTGCATGCTGTCCACACTCGACTCTGCAATGAGGATGTTTGAGGATGTTGATATCTGTGCAGTACTACACAACAGGTTCAAGGCTCACAAGAGCACACTAGCACTACAAGGTCACACCTCATACCATGCATGACAGCACCAAAACACAGAACTAACTATGACAGGAGGGAGAGTCTCCATACATGTTAAGGATACTGTGGTGCCAGGACAGGTAGCATACATCATACTAAGTCTGGAACTGCTGAGTGAGGGCTCAGTGTCTGTTATTTGAAATGTGTATTATTACAGGTATGAGCACTTGGGTATCAGGCCAGTTATTCAACATTACGAAGGTACGTGGTCTATACACTTGTGGGAGGTGTGGCTGGACCCAGCCCATCTGACCTGTGAATGTCTGGGTACAGGCTTATAGTGCCTGCATATATGCACTGTTACCTACTGGAAGTCGTACACCTTGTTTGTTGTAGCATAGTCTACATACAGGCCTGCTGACTGTGGCTTCATTTGTA
The DNA here is from genome assembly GCF_019279795.1 of Protopterus annectens. Classification (NCBI taxonomy): domain Eukaryota; kingdom Metazoa; phylum Chordata; order Ceratodontiformes; family Protopteridae; genus Protopterus; species Protopterus annectens. The sequence goes on from NC_056735.1 coordinate 433,721,339, forward strand.
TACATGTTTGCTTGTTATGTTCTTGAAACACTGATTCCACCTGCAGTGCAGATTTACAGTGCCTCTGTGCATCCCTAGTGACATCTGTATTGCTTACTGTACTGATGTCCATGTCTCACTTGACAGAACGTCACTGTTTGTCCTGTTTGCATGTAGGTTGCCTTAATACATTGCATATGACTTACCTCGCATTTGCTCAAGACAGCATTCATATATGCCAGCACTAACAAATCAGGAGCACTACACCCTCACATACTCACCTTGAGTACCTTGTTCCCCATTGGCCCTATGTGTCGTTACTTAGTATGGGATTCACAATGCTATGGTAGCATGTGCAAAGGTCACCTGTCAATCTACTCTCTGGTCCAGTTGGTGAATCTGTGAGTCATGTGGCAATGTTACAGCTGCCTCATGTACACAAACAACCCTCTCCCCTTCCCATACACTTACAACACATGTGAGAGATGCAACCACATAGCCAAACTGGGGGCTAAGCTCTCTTAACTCAGTACTGGCATACCCTGTCAGGTGGAGTGGGATACTACAGTGAATACAGTACCAGTCTCACATAGACCTGCCACGACCGCAATCCAAACACAGAAACACACAGGTACTTTCTTGGACTCTCAGAATAGCATCCTGCCTGAGCAGCTGACACCTGCAAAACAGACACACAAGCAAACGTTAAGCCAGAGCAGAGCACGTGCAACACATAGCTCACAAAGCCTGTGTGCCAAACAGTCACAGGCCATACGGCTTGACAACACACCTGCTACAGTTGTATGAGGTACCTCTATCGTCAGGTACACTGAGGTCCTGCTCACCAGGCTGAACAAGGTGAAGGTCACGCTGAGATGCCCGTCAGGTGCTATGATCCACCACATAACACAAGCATACAGGTCACTCCACGGCATGTAGAAGTATGACTCAGTCATTGTCTGTGCCAGTGTGAATGACCTCTGATGCACCTCCCTGGACTACATGTTAGGGGACATAGAGGGGCTGTCCAAGCTTGTGGCACAGGCTGGTATGACCCTGACCGTGAGTAGCATCTTACCTTCACCAAGAATGCTGCCACAATATGTAGACAGGATGATCAGTTTCTGCAATTACCGTATGTTTTGGTGACATTCAAAGGGGATCCATTGCCTGTCAGTGTGGGATTACATGCTGGACAAGCCACATTGCTTTGCTTGGGACAGCTTGCACCTGTCACCCATGGGCCGTTGTATATTGGCAGAGGCTGTTGCTACACACATAGTGCCTTTGTATGCAAGGCTGACATTACATAACCACCTACACAGGTATCACACGGGATAGGACACTAATAGAAATGCTACTCAACAGCAGCAGTGTAAACCTCAAGATGCATGCAGTGGAAACTGTCCTTAGCATGGGGTACAGCAATATCCGTGCAGTAACAGACTCCTTGTACAAGGCTCCCAGGTGCACACCATCACTGCCAGGTCATACCTCATACCATGCTTGTCGTCCCCCACACATGCACCAAACCAAAACAGGGGGGATGTATCCAAAGGCACCTCAGATACACACACACCCAGGTTGGTGGCACAGCACAAAGCATCAGAGCCTATCCATGTGCAACTAACAGTGGGTTAGACTGCCTTCAGGTTCATAGCCTGGCACACACCACCCTCCCATACCCAGGAAACCCACTTGGCCTTCCTGACAACACTGGGAATATGACGGTCTCTACAAACACCATTATATGGGTGGACTGTGACTACCCAAACATAGAGTGTGAGCATTACTCTAGCTCCAAGACCCTATCTGAAGGGTTCTTAGCATTCATTCCCTGCATTGCTATGGAACAACTTGTTACCACTCCCACAAGAGGTGACAACATGCTGCACCTGTTCATCACCAACATGTGGACTATATGCTCCAGACCAGTCGTGTATCCCTCGCTGGTGGGATGACACCATCTACAACCCACACGGTATATTCACATACCACATGCAGCCCCTGCACAGAACACCACAGTCATACAGTTGTCTAATGCATATTCCATGTATTCACAGGAGGCAGGCTTCAGACATGGGAACTATTGCAGTTCACAGGTACATATGTGTAGGTGGCACACACATACATCATGTGTGCATTGACATTACTGATATAATGTATGTCGTGCAATATTGGGAACAACACCCCACACACATGGACAAACTGTGTGACAAAAATACACATGGCGTTTGTAGGATACAAACCCCTACCTATCTACATTATGTCACTTGTGAGAGACGCAGTAGCAGAGTGTGCTATTTGCATTACTGGGAGACTTGCTTCCTCCTGCTGTACTTATAGGGTGCTGACATCATCAGTGTTTAGACAGTGGAATATGCAGCATGTGTTGTGTTGTACTAGTTGCCAAAAGGAACATTTCTTTTACACATGGAATTGCACACACACTACTCATCCCTCATAGTCACACACACACTGAGCACTTGCAGGATTCAAACCCCTACCTAATTATGTTTTGACACTTGTGAGAGATGCAGTAGTGGAGCATGCTATTTGCATTACTGGGAGGATTGTTTTCTCCTGCTGTACTTATAGGGTGCTGACATCATCAGTGTTTAGACAGTGGAATATGCAGCATGTGTTGTGTTGTGTTGTGTTGTACTAGTTGCCAAAAGGAACATTCTTCTTACACATGGAATTGCACACACAATACCCCCCCCACACACACACAGTCACACACACACTGAGCATTTGCAGGAGTCAAACCCCTACCTAATTATGTTATGACACTTGTGAGAGCCACAGTAGCAGAGCACACTATTTGCATTACTGGGAAGATTGCTTTCTCCTGCTGTACTTATAGGGTGCTGACATCATCAGTGTTTAGACAGTGGAATATGCAGCATGTGTTGTACTAGTTGCCAAAAGGAACATTTCTCTTACACATGGAATTGCACACACACTACTCACCCCCCCACACAGTCACACACACACTGAGCACTTGTAGGATTCATACGCCTACCTAACTATGTTATGACACTTGTGAGAAATGCAGTAGCAGTAGCAGAGTGTGCTATTTGCATTACTGGAAGGATTGCTTTCTCCTGCTGTACTTATAGGATGCTGACATCATCAGTGTTTAGACAGTGGAATATGCAGCATGTGTTGTGTTGTACTAGTTGCCAAAAGGAACATTTCTCTTATACATAGAATTGCACACACACTACCCCTGCCCACACAGTCACTGAGCACTTGCAGGATTCAACCCCCTACCTAATTATGTTATGACACTTCTGAGAGATGCAGTAGCGGAGCGCGCTATTCAAATTACTGGGTATCATTTCTGCTCCTGACATATGTATAGTGTGCTGACATCATTATGTATGAAGAGGTATGTACATCTGTTACTATCCATCAGTACAGGGGAGAGCATATCTATGCATTAACTTTGCAGAGGCACAGTGGCCTACTGTACTGCAAAGGCAGATGCCAAATACACTGTGGATAGCCTTCTGTATTCCCTAGGGACAACAGCCTAGTATTGCACTCTACGGCCATATGTCTACCTGTCAGATGCAAGTATCTGTTGCTCATATACTGTTTGTGGGTCTTTATTGCCATAGCCTTCCCTATCTCTATGAACAACTTGTGTACTGTGGAAGATGTTTGCATATGAGTGGGATCCAGTACTTTACTTATGTCTCTGTTGTAATTTCACTGTGTGCACTGGGCAGATTTCTGTATTGTGGGATGTTCCTGTGTTAACACATACAAATGCCAGATATGCGTGTGCAACTGCTGAACTGTGACATGGCCTAAGTGTGTGAGCATGCCCAGTTCACAGTTTCTATGGCTTCTTGACTGACAAATCTCATTTATCTAAGTGTGCGAGCATGCCCACTGTGAACTTTCCTTATGTTGGGATCTGTGATCCACCACATTTGTGTTTGTGTGTGGACACCATCTATATTTCACATGCACAGTTGAGTGTTGGACATCAGGTTGTGTTCTTACTGCCCAACTGCTTTGTTTCTGAACCTAACAGGCATTATGTTGTGCCTGCAGGGTCACCATGGGATAGTTTGCATACAGTTGTCAACATCCTTTCCTACTGACCAAACAGTTGTATTGTCGTATATTGTACTGGTGCAGTACTTTCACTGTGGTGGACAGTATCATTGGTTTCAGTCCTATTACTGCTTGTAATATTTATAGTGAGCACACCAGACTGGTTGAGGGCCAGTTGTGCAGATATGACCATGTTGCATTTTTCAGATATGGACAGCATAGTACATAATTGTCCGACATTGTTAATGTATTCCACAACTTGTGTGGACAGTGACAAACAATGGCCATGTGCCCTAGTCCATTTGTAATGCTAGTCAGAGAGTGTTTGTCCTTCAACACACATTTACTGGTGTTTGCCATGACATATGTCAAGGTTAGTGTGCTGTGCCTCTGTCTACCCATGACATACAGGTGATATCCAGGGTACACCTACCATCTCCCATCCAGTCATCATGATTCCTCTGGGTGACAGTCAATGAGGGACTCCCTGGATAACCTGTACTGGGAGTTTAGTCGTGAGTGGAGTGAGCTTCTGGGTTATGGACCAATCGGTACATCATGTCCTGTTTATGTCTGTGCTGGGGTTCAGGCCTGTCAGCTGCATAGGTCACCAGCATTCAGATTTTACATGGTGCCAAATGTCCATTGATACCAGCTTGGTCATGGCTTTATACATCAGGCACAGTTCACCTCCAGCAAGGCGGTATGGCACTGTGTGGAGCTGCAGTTTGTTTAATCAGGTGACACATGCCATTGGTTACAGCTCTGCGATCCTCCTGGTGGGGTATTTGTGGGGTCTTTCCAGTTGATGCAGGTGTCTGCTAAGGTACATCCCTGAAGGGCCATTGTACACAATTGTGAGGCTGCTGATGGATGACTGGAGAGGCACATTGACCTACCCTGACCTAGCTTTGCATATCTTCATGATTAGGTGGGTATATGGTATGTTTCTGTAACCACTACAGACAAATGGTTGTCACATGCAGGATATCTATCACCTTGTGTCCCCAGGTCTCTTATTGCTCCTGATGTACTTACTGGGTTAACACCTATGTGGTAATTTCTGGCCATGTACTGTGTTTCCACAGGGGATGACTATACACTATTCTGCATTTAGCTTGTTGACATAGCTGTGGCACCACTTGTCTGTTTCTATGTGTACCTTTTGTAGGTTGCTTGTGTCAGCTGGAGGGTCCGATGTGGTGGGCAGTTTGTAGTCCTCTGCGAACCTGTTCAGACAGAGTCCTTCCATGTTGGCCTGTACCTATGTGACATATATAGCATACAAGAGAGGTCCCAGGACCATGCCTTGTGGGATGCCAGTTGTACCTGGTTTGCAGTCTGACATGGCTGCAGCATGTCTGACCAGGTCAGTTCTATCCTTGAGTTGGCTTGCAACCCATCTACTTGGATAGGGGTTTATAGTTAGGCTGGTGAGTTTATCTGTACTGCCAACTAGGGTATTGTATGGAAGGTTTTAGCAAGGTCCAGATAGGCTGTGTGAACCACATTCCCCTCATCAATGGCCTTGGTGCATGTTTCACATGAGTCAGACATGTTTAAGGGGCAGGATCTGCCCTATGAAAGCCACACTGGGTAGGGTCCAATGTCTGTAGGTACCCAGTCTCGTTATTCCTGGGATCCATGATCATCCTCTCCATTACTTTGCCAACCTAGATAGTCGGGGTTGAGGGGTGATAGTTTGCAGTATCCATTCAGGCACCCTCTTTGTGGTGAGGGACCACTGTTGCTGTACACTGCTCTTTGGGTACATATCCTGTGGTAGGACTGATAGTGCGCAGTACTGCTATTTGCTGTTCCATTCTTCTTACGGTACTTGTTGGACACAACCCAGGACACCATCTGGTACCATTTATGCTGTGTGTTGTGCTTTGTGGATGCTGGCTGTTACCTCAGCATCTGCAATGTCAGGGGGGCAGCACTCTACTGGGATAGATATTTGGCAGTTAGGTGCTGGTGGGGAGTTTGCAAGGGATCTGTTAGGTAGGATGTTGGCAATGTGTGTGGGTTTGGTGTATTGTTTGTGATATTAGAGTGCTGCAGAGCATATCTGTGGATTATCACCATGGTTCCTAACATCAGGTAGGGCAGCTGTGTGTTAATCCTTTGTGTCCTGCACAATTTGTATTGTCATAGGTTCATAGGTTCATACTAGGCTATCTGCTCTGGCCTTGTTTGAGCACGGACAGACTGTGTGTGAGTTTCAAGACCCCTTGCAATGTGCATATTATGCCCATGTAGGGTTTACTTTACTAGATGTGACACGGGGATGGCCCCCAGTGTACACCTACTATCTCCCATGCACTTCACCAGATTTCTCTTGTTGAGTTTGAATGTGGAGCTCAGCCTATCATGGACTGGGATTCTGTTCCAGAGTGTAAGGAGCCTCTGAGTTATGGATCTGTCCCTCCAGCGCATCCTATTTATCTATGTGTGGAGGTTCAGATATCTCACTGTGGTGTCTCTGCTGGATTTGGGGTTTCTGCAGTGGAGCATGTCCATTCATTCTGGATTGGACATGGCCTTGTACATCAGGCATACATCATCTCTGACTGGGCAGTATGCTTCTGAATTGGGCTGTGGTTTCTTCAGCCAGCCTGCAGATGTCCAATGTTTGGACCCTTTATCCTGTTGGAGAGGTACATTTGGGGACTTTCTAACTGCTGCAGGTGTAAGGTAAGGTACATCCGAACTGGGGCATTGTTGTCACATATGCGCCTGATAAGGGAAGAGTATGGGGGCACAGTGACCTCTCTTGATATACATGTGCATCCTTTCATATTAAGGTGGGCAATATAGTAGGTCTTCTTGGCCACCTTGGCAATGTGAGTGTCACATGACAGGTTACAGTCCACTTGTGTCCTTAGGTCCCTGATTACTTCTTCCATACATAATGGATTGCCACCTATGTCATACTTTGTATGTGCCTTGTTTGGTATTTGTTGAGACATTCATACTCTGCAGTGTCTTCAGAAAGGCTGGCTGGGGTACCTGGGTTTGTGAGTGTGGTCTGTAGCAGGCTTCAAACAGGGACACAGTTTGAGCCAGTGTTACTTGCTCGTGGATAGTCCATGTTGCTTCTTGCTGTAGTACCAACCTGGGGGTGTGGTTATCCTTGACAATTACTGATAGCCACACTCCTATTGTCATGTGTTCCATGTTTTGGAGCTGTAGAACATGGTATGAGGCATAACCTGGTAGTATTAGGGTGCTCTTCTGGGCCTTGACCCAGGTTTCTGTTACAGAACAGATATTACCATTCTCCATGGTGTGGTGGGTTTGGTCTGCATGCACCTTGCAGGTTAGACTGCTGGCGTTGTGTAGCATAACGTCCAGGTTGTTATCCCTTGTGCTACCTATGGTGGTGGGTTTGTGTTTCCAGCCTTACCTATTCAAGGCACAGTGGGGGTGACAACAGCCTCTGCCAGTATCCACACAGCCAGGTGTGCTGGGTGCGTGCCATCCCTAGCAGGTGGGGCATCATGTCTTGCTCGGCATGTCAGCCCAGGCTGTCAGCCATGTGTTCCCCCTTCCTAACAGCAATACTTCAGACAATTATTGTACTTGATCTTGTTGTCTTCATAGTGTGGCATCATGCTTGGTGAGGGTGAGATGTTAGGCAGGGTCTTCATGTTTGCATATACTAGATGGTGTTACATTGCTTAACACATGGCAATCATGCCTTAGGTGGTGCTGCAGGGCTGCCTCTGTTGGATGCACATACTACACTCCCTGTACATGTTTGAGAGCAGGTTGTGTCATGTTAGGTGTCCCTGTTACTATATGAGTGAGTCAGATAGGGGTATCATTCCCAGGGTTCCTACTGAGCCAGTGTATGTGCTATGCATTGCCTCTTTGCCAAGGCCAGGGCATACTGGGCACACCTCCTTCTGCCTACTGGGGCAGGCTCAGGTTGTTCCTCCTCCAAGTCACACTCTGCCTGTGATGGCCTTGGCAATGGTGGGGGGCTGTTTGTCCCGGCCCTATGCTGGTCCTGCTGCAGCTGTTTTCGCAGAATCATATTATGTAGCATAGCACATACCATGACAATTTGGGTATATGTAGTTGGTAAGTACTGCAAGGCTCCACCAGATGTGTCCAGCAACCGGAACGATGACTTGAGCAGCCCAAACACACGCTCTATTACATTACGTGTTTGTGCGTGTGCCTCATTATGGTGTTCTTGTTCAGGTGTGTGTGCATTTCTGATGGGTGTCATCAGCCACGGCTCCAGTGCATATCCTGCATCCCCCACTAGGTGACCATGTGGGATGTCCCCATTGGCAAATGTCTGGTACAGCTGCGTCAAATGCCAGATATGGGAATCATGGTAGCTCCCAGGGCAGCCAGCACACACATTCATTAGTATGCCCTGGGCATCACACACGACCTGGCAGTTGATGGAGGGGAAGCCCTTGCAGTTAATGTAGGCCCTACCCCGCTCACCAGCTGGTGCTTTGATGCGTATGTGCGTGCAGTCTATTGCACCCACTACCACAGGGTATTCCGCTATTTGATGGAAGAGATGCATATTGCTGGCCAATACCTCATGGGCATTGGGAAAATATACATGCTCACCGACATGTGCTGACATGGCATCCAGGAACTGGTGCAGTACCCTGGAGGCTGATGCCTGTGATATCCCCATCATATCACCAGTTGGTCTCTGGAAGGTACCTGTTGCTAGTATTCTTAGGCCAACACATACCTTGGTTTCCACTGGGATGGGTTCCCCTCTGTTGGTTCTGTGAGTGAGGCGCGGCCTGCACAGCTCAACAATTTGCTGCAGGAGGTCTCTGTCCACTCTATAGCGCTCCACTATCTCCAGCTCATGTAACCCCTGATAGGTGACCCTGGGCCTGTACACTATTCTCCGTCTCCTCACTGTGGGTTGTCTGGCAGCATTTACATTGTCACCACCCTCAGCAAGTCAACTATGTCTCCTTATAACAGCTATGGCAGCGCCTAGCATGTTTGGTCTGAGTGCAGCTTTTTCAGTTTTCACTTCTACTAGCATACTCCTGTCTTGCAGTGTCTCTTGAGAGAAACATACTGCAATGCTGTTTGCAGTGTTTTAAATGCTGGGCTGGGCTAGTATTCTGCCTGTGTAATTGCCTGCTTCTAATTTTCACCTGCTAGCTCTACCAGTATTCCCTGCTAGTTTCCTACTATTTCTTCTGCTTCCTTTTTCCTCTCTGTTTCCTCAGGGGGGAGCAGCGCGCATACCAGCGAAAATACGCTCACAGTGGCTACCACGCGTGCACACCTGCTTACACGGACTAGAATCTGCTTATTCGGGTTAAAACACATGCACACCAGCACAAACAGGTTTACAGATCTTTAAACAGGCTCCTACATGCTTACTTTGCCTTACACGCATGCACTCTGTCTTACTCGCACCTCCCAGCACGCACACGCGTGCATGCACGCACAGCAAGAAACTTTGGTGTTGGCCAAAGTGTACACCTTCCATTTCTTGACTTTCCCATGCTTATCTGTTGACACTCCTCTTTTTATGCTGTGTGATTGACATCTTTCACATACCACTTTGCTCCAATGAGCTTGATTTCTTCCTGACATTCCCCCCTGTGATTTCACATATCTCCTACTCTGTTACTCCCCCTTATCTAACTCTTACACTACCCGGAATGTGCTCATTTGCTATGTGACATTGTGTTTCACTATCCTACCACTCATTTACATAGGATTGCCTATTAATGCTTAGTTACATGTCTTAGATTCAGCTTCCCCCATTAGCAACCACTAGACGGTGGCCATGTTGTTTTCGGTCTGCTAGCCCCTGCATTGCAAATCCATGCATTACATAAAACCCATATTTGTGGGTTTCAAACGTTTATTTTTATGTTTTATATAGCGCAGCCCGTTTGCGCGGGGCTGCGCTGTGTTTAAACATTGCAGATCGCAGAAAAAATGTTATTTTATTTAATGTTTGCATCGGGTTACCATGCCAGTGGCCACATATTTGGCCATTGGCATGCTGACTGCAACATATGCACACTTTATTTGGAGCTGTCATGGCTCCATTGTGTTATTTGCAGTAACGTACTCAGTTGTCAACTGAGTACATTTCTGCACCTAACACGTCTCTTACACGGGCTGGTTTCAGCTTCGTGGATCGCTAATCTACCTCATTTGCATGACTTTCAGCTGCAAGTGAGGTGATTAGCATATCCACGCCCTGCCCGTGTAAGAGTCATTTTAGCTGGTCTCTTACATGGGATTTCGGGCTGTTCCTGGATCTCGATGGCTGCATGGAGTCTTACAAGACTCTTAGACTCTGTGCAAGCCATCATGAATCCAGCCCGTAGTCTTTTATGTCTGTAATCTTTATGTTGATAGTACATATCAATGGCTCTATATTATGTTGTCGAACTGGCAAAACAGCAAATGTCTTTTCAGTGCCACATAAACAGTGAAATACCACTAACGTGAATAGCCAGGTCACCAGTTTTCATCCAAGTGAAAAAAAAATGGGTAGACCAACCAGACACCCCCCCCCCAACTAAATATACTAATATCGAGACTGCACTACAATGGGGTAAAGGGGAATTTCATGGTAATAGCCAAGTCATTTTTTTCCCTAGGAAAAAAATGATGACCTGGCCGTTTGTGTTAGTGGTATTTCGCTGTTTGTGTGTCACTGAAACTGCATTCGCTGTTTTGCCATTTTGGCAACATAATATAGACCCCATATCGACATACTTTACAATCATTTACTTACATAAGGATTTAAAAGTTTGATGTGAAAAATGTAGAGTTACCTAAGTGCATTGGTAAAAGAGTAAGTGCAAACATTATAAAAATTTCAGAATAGTTTAAATGTACATTCATGGGCATTTTTAGAGATTCTTCAGTCAAAATTTCTGATGCACATTACTAGATAAGACAATTATGGTTTATAATTAAATTAAGAAAAATATTTATTTTATGGTAACAGGCTAGAAAAATAAATAAATAACTACAATAAAACATGGAGTACCGTTTATGTTAAGTTTTGTACAAATCCTGGCTGGTTTGCAGGTAAGTAATACTATATATGAATTGATTTATTTGGATGTGCTTTTTTCAGTCTTTTTTATATTAATACTTTAAAGGAAATTAGACATACTTCATGAACACAGTGCCCAGTGCAGTAAGGGTGGTATGCAGAAGAATGGTGAACAAAAGCATTGTGTGAACAAAGGCTGCTACACAGCTGGGTAAAATATTGTATGCAGTTTACCCCACTCCTCAGGCCAAGTGCTCCAAATAGAGACCACACAATAAAATGACTCTTCCACAAACCTATAGATAAGTCACAAACACTACAACATCCACATATGAGTTACTCCAAGCAAACATATGCTATGAGGCATAGAACAATCTACAATTAGTGAGGAGTATCTAACTGCACCAATCCCCTTACTTTGCTGTTTCTAAGGAAACAAAGCCGAGAAATAACATAAAGTCATTTGTTCATGGGTAGATCACAGGCAACTGATTGCCAGACCATTATCAGCCTAGCTAGAACACCTAACATCAGAATTCACCTCCTGCTTCAAGGAGGGTTACAAAAGATAGGCACAGTGAGAAATTAGTCAACATGCAATTGACAAGGTTAATCTAGAAAGTTGATAAGGCAATAATTAGGTTCACGGGTAGTAACACGGCCTGCAGTTCAGGAGATCAGTAAGGAGCTTAGCGCAAACTCCCAGCTGCCCCCAAGTGAGATAACCTATCACACTACAATGTCTTATTAATTTCTTGATAGAGATTGAGGTGCTTTGTATGTGTGCTTGAAGGGCTATCAATTTTATGAAGATGCATGAGGTCTAGGAATCTTGGAGTCTTTCATGTCATCCCTAAAAAATGAAAGAGTCTATATGAAATAGAATGCAGGGATAAGGTCAAAATTGGTTTAGTTAATTAAGTGTGCTGAGGACTATGACTTTATTTGTAAGAAATCTCTGATATATCCTCAGTTTAGTTATGTTTCCATAAGCTGATACCAAAGGAGGCATAGCTTTCAATAACAGGGCAGATAAGAAACAATAGCAGTAGACGTAGACAAGCCATTGGTCCTACATGAGATGTCCCTCGTTATTCACTTGGCCTGACAGAAATATTTTCTAATTATATTGGAAACACAATGGCAAAGGACAGAAAGACAATCCCAAGTCTAGCAAGGTCTATAATGAGTGTGTCATTCTCCAAGTGTATAAATTCTATATGACGTGATGAGGAATTTTTCTTTCACCAAAGTGAACTAACATTTTTTTTATCATTTGGTTTAAGGCAATTATTCTTGTACAACTTGCTTGCATATTTCAACCCAAACTGGAGTATATTCACATTAGCATTTATTCAAATAATAATACCTAGTTTACAGTCACTAGGGATTTTTTTTTTCAAGAGACCTGGGATATTGGTCAGAAGATCAAAGAAATAAATGCTAAATGTAAGAAGACCCTTCACTGAGTATTGAAGAATCCTATATGCAGCATTTTTATTTACCATGGTGGTACCTACAACAGTAACAACATGTACTCTGTTTGACAGCTAATGTTCTGTCAACCTTATGAAATATGGATTGATATTTGATATGTAAGTTCACCACTTTATCAGCAATGGCTGCAAGGGAGATAGAACTGAATGACTTGGCCAGTTCACATATGCCATGTGCACCACATAACCACCATCAGCTGCTTAAGTTACCCTTGCCGATGAATTTACAGAGTTAAGTAGGCAGGAACTAACATTAAAAAGCCAAACTTGATGTTGATCTGGGGCTAAGATATTATCAATTTCTAGTGTTATGGGGTTTGATATAACATGTTGTATGGCATTACAAAAAAGCTGGTAAGACTAATGTTTTCATAATCATCAGAGTCATGGTTTGGACCTCCCTTATGTAGGGAAATCATGATAACTGTTCTCCATGCATCAGGGATATAGCAAATTGCAGGACTCTTGTTAAAAAGTCTAGTAAAGGTCCTAATAAGCAATACTTAGCGATAATTATTGAGTCCTAGTACATTATCAGGGACAGTGGGAGTGGTTGCTTTAAAAAGTACTCTTAGGGAAGTGGTCTTGCAGAAGGGTCATGGTTAGCGGATTTGGGCCAGATTTGATGGTGGGTAACATGATGTTTGCACTAAATTTGTCAGCTAGATCATAAACGGTTTCTTTGGGATCAGATTGGCTGCTGTAATTGTGAATTAATTATGAACAGTAATGATTTTTGTTTCTGAACTTTCTAATATAGTTAAAGAAATATTAGTAATTATTTTTGGTATCAGAAGTCAATTGAGTTTATAGTCAGCTCTGTATGTTCTGACTGCTTCCTTAAGTTCTCTGCTAATATGTTTGAGTACCCTTTTAAGAGGGAGTATGTGATCTCTCATAAGAATCTAGAACTTTCATTCTTTTATTGCAAAGGTTTTTTTATATAAGTATTCATTTCCCCAATGATTTGGTATTGGTAAATATCACATTCTCTATTAAATTATTTAGGCAAGAGTAGAATTTGGAGGTAAAAGCTTTGGCTGTCTTTATAGGGTTCATCTGGGAAGATGTAGGGAAAATTATTTAGGTCACTAAGTAGATGCAGACAATTTTCTTTTGAGAAAATCATCAATACAAGTCCATTTGGCAGTGAAGTACCCAAGTCTTATGTTTGAAAAAAAAGGCAATTTCTAGTTGATTTGAAGATGGAGGATGGCATCTGTGGAGCTGCACAAGAAGGGGCCGTATTATTAAAGACCCAGTCAAGAAACAGAATATTGTGTCTCATAGTGGGGATGCATACTATCTGTTTTAGGTGGTTTCCAGTTACATAGTAACAGATAAGTTAAGCATGCAATTGCAGTATAAATGAGGCAGTTTATTGTATGGTAATTGAAATCACTAAGACTAAATATATTAGGGTTTATAGGGTTATTAACTGTGCAATCATGATCTGTGGAGGACACAGAGGGTGATCTATAACTGGCTAAAATGTTACAGTTAATTTAGCTTATGATTATTTAAATTTCTAAAATCTTATCGTTAGGGTCACAAAGTGTCTGCATTGAAGCAAGAGGGTTATTGAGAAAGACCAATGATCTTCTACAGTTGCTTGCAGCTCAGAATGCCCTAAACTTAGGCATAGAAGATGTGATTTAATTTCATTGAATCCAAATATTTATTACTATAGATATATTTATATTTTCCATTTGCAGGAAGGTCTCAAGGTTAGACCTCTTTTTGTTAAGTTTCCTGACATTGACTACAGCTGCCTTATGGTGTTCCAAACTTGCTTGGTGGGAATCTTGAGTCGTTGAACTCTGTTTAAAATAGACATAATAGGGCTAGTAAATGTTTTAGCCAAAATGTGTAATCTTTGGAAACAGAGGTACAGATCACCCTTTGTAAAGTATGAGGATCTTTCAGCCATCTTCACTCAAGCTGACACATACTAGCTCACATTGAATGATACCAAATAGTATGCCAATTACTGAAGTCAACTGTCCTTCCTCAAATTTTGGCATAATTCTGTGCAATGGCAAAACACTATTCAAAGCTGCTGTCTTTCCTGACTCTGATGCACATCTAACAAGGTCATGCATATCCTTCTGCAATTCCCATTGAGTGGAGCACCAAAGGTCATTCAACCTCCACATTGGCCACCATGACGTCATGGATGTGTTTGTTCAACTAGGAAGATCAAAAGCCCTCACAACATCCTCAATCCTGGCTAAAGAAAGACAACCAGGTTTCATTCTGTTCTTGTCCAGCCTCATGAGAACAGCGTCAGTGCGCCTCACAATGAAGTCAATAATTACCAAATCATGTTCTATAGTGGTTGCATCCATTGTGCCCCTTAACTTCTTCTGGCATGGTCCCTTGCGAATCACTGAAATATGACTAATGGCTGGTTCTGTAAGTGCTGACAAGCCAGAGGTCTGAACTAGCTGTTTCTCTTTTTTAATTCTAAGAGACTTGGGTAGTGATTTCTTGATCATCTCAACAAAAGAAAAGCAGTAGTAATGCTATGAGATGGAGTCTCCAAATTTGTTAAGTATTTACACTTCTCACAAACTGAAGCACATTTTTGAGGCAGTCAATACATTTCTCAAAATACCTAGTACCAGACTGTCTACAGACGGTGTAGGAGCTGACTATGATTCTGTATTTTCCAAAGGCAAGTATGCTTAGAGATGTATGAATACAATATGGCTTTAGTCAATTAGAAAAGTATTTAAGTCACATGATACTGACAGTCTTTATTTGTCCCTGAGTAGTGCAAAAGCACACAGCTCAGCCAACATTCTGCTGCATTGTATAGCACAGCTAACTAACGAGCAATGAGCCTAAACTAGTTACTAGTAGTGAAATGAGTTGATTTAATGTGTTATGATATATAATACTTTGAACAGTACAGTACTAGTAAAGAAGTAATAAGTATAAGTGTAGTATGACTAATACACTGACTAGTACTGTAAATAGTTTAGTACTACTACAGTAATAATTAGTATGACAGTATGATATATACACAACACTACATAATACTACAGATAAGTAATTAACACAATTAAATTAATAGTACACTGGCTGAGAAGAAGAGGCAGAGAGTCCATAATTTCTGAAACAATACTGTAAGAGAAAAATAGTGCAGCATGGTGAAAAGATAACAACACAATACTATAGTACAATTTCAGTTATGTTAGAACAATGTACACTTGAATGCTACAATTTCAGTACTGATGTAGAAGAAATACAATGATTTGAACAGTTCTGTGAAGAGGGAAAATGTAGAGCAGTATGCGGTGATGGGAGAATGAAAACTCAATTATTTCAACAGTGCAGAATGAAATTATATTTGACAATGGTATAAAGAGGGTTAAGTATTATTTAATCAGTGGTGTGTAATAAGGGAAAATGCAGTGAAGAAGGTCTGGATGGGAAATTCATTAAGTTGGGTTAGATCACCTGGGAATGAAATACAGAAAGGAACCCAGTGTTTACTATACAGTCTGAACCACAACGGTGGTCTGTAGTGCTAAATATCATGTAACTGCATTCAAACAAGGTCAAAAATTTGTAACACAGCACAAGTTAAAGGAAGGTAAAGACAACCAACAGCCAATAAGAAAAAAAAAACCTTAATGAAAAAAATAAAGCTTAGAACGCTGCAAATTCACCCTCTCTCATGAGAAAAAAAATGATAAAGATGTCTAAACTGTAAACATACTGGCAGGCAGCACAAGTCTCAATATTAGATATGACTGTGACAATTCCCTGGTAGTGTATGCATCAAATCTTCTGTCACCCCACTGAATTAGTCTGTCATTCAGGCAACATTATCAGCAACTTTGCAAAGCTGCGAATTGCAGCAGAAGTTATAGCAAAGCAAAGACAAACAAAAGCCAATAGAAACATTAAAACTGGTAATGGCAAGAAAAAAAAATACTGGCATTCTTCTGACAGTGAAGCTTTCTGGATAACACACAAACTACTACCATAAGAGTGAGCTGTATTCCACTAAACACAATGATTCACTCATTAGCATAAAACGATAATGCCTTGTTTCACTGTAATACCTAATGACTGAAATTAAGAAAGAGAACACAGCAAGAGGGAACTGATACTGAGTAAGGTGTGTCCATACATTGCAGCGACGTCTACCAGGCACATATTATTTTGTGTACCTTTTATTGTTATCATAACCCATATTTATGAATTACTATCCTTCTTATCCATTTCTGTGCTGAATTATTAGGGATAAAAAACAATAATGGGAATAAAGGCCCGAAATTGAGGGCAGTTTTAAATATTATGCTAGTTTACTTAAAAAGTTAACATTTTCCTAACCTGCATACTGGCAGCCTGCCAACCTCCAAAATCATAGCAGTACTCATCAAAAATCATAGCAGAGGGTCCAAAATTATAGCATTCAGATTCTGTTTATGCTTAAATTCGCACTATTCAGGAGGGTATTTTGCATGTTCACAGGACAAAATAATACAGAATTTCAGACCCTTCGGAGGTAACAGTATGGGAAGAAGAGCAATCACAGCCGAGGGATGTGGACCAGAAATTGATTGACACTATCAAGAATATAGTGTATGGATGTATAAAAAGAAACTCTCAAGGTCCTACGGAGGTCAATGTGGGAGATCCTATTAAACAACAAGGTCCGGTGCAAGCACTTGTTGCTAGAGGACGACATGATGACGTTTTTCCTGTGAGCCGGGTAGATGAGAACAACGCAACAAATGCTCAGGTTGAGAACAGCGTATGGGGTTATGTTTGTAAAGAGAATAAGAACCCATTTAAAGATACAAATGACAGTACATCATGCCAAACACCAAGTGAGTACAATATTGATCTGAATTCCTGCAAAAAGCTGATGTTTGATTTAGAGAGACTTGTATTCAAGCATGTTACACTCTGTCTTGAAATACAATATTTAACGGAGTGTATACAACGTAATATTGTTCCGCAGGGTTTGAGGACAGCAAAATTTCCTAATTGTGTTGTTCCAGGGGACGATTTGTGCAATGCTTTAATCAAATTATATAATGACACTGGTATAGCTATGATGAGAATTTTGGTTAAACATTATGAAGCGGAAGTTGGAAAATTAAGAACTGAGATAAAAAAACTGGATGACAGTATTAAAAGTTTTGGTTGTTTTTCGGACTTGGTGACTTTATACAATAGTATTGAAGCTAAAGCGGATAGGCATCAAGCTACTATTATTAGTAGAAAGCAGAATAAGCTCAGAAGGGATATCAGAGCTTATAACACTAATGAAGCACATATAAGCATAAAGGATATTAATACTGTCCAAATGCAACCCAGTACAAGCTCAGTTCATGGACTAATTAATTCAACCACCGAGGGTTCAACTAGAGACAAAGGGGAGTCTTCCTCACACTCGGAGTTGGGTTCAAATGTTCAACCTGAGGTTGAGATTGTCAATGGACAGACTTCTGCGAACAAAACTGTCAGTGTCATTATTAATGAAGGGGTGTGAATAATTCTAGTTATGCAGAGGTGGTGAGTCAAACTAATGGGCAGGATGGTGTTCCTTTTCACCAGCGGAAACCACAGTGGAAAAGGACTACCAGGTGGTTCAATTCAACACAGCAAAAGGGGAAAGTAAAAGGGAAAAACAAAAAGAGGTGGTGATTCCGCCTTGTTTGGACAATGACAAATGTTGTTAATTTGAGTGATGTTTGTTTGTCTGATGACATTAAGAATGTTTTAATGAAAGGTTTTACCTTTATTCCCTCCAATAAGGTGGAACTTGGTAGGTTATTGGTGGATTTTAGATTATTTTTACGCAAATTGAATCTAAAATATATTTTGAAAGACATTAATGATGACAACAAACAAACAGACAAATTACCAGGTAGACCAAGTACCTGTAATCCCCTTTAGTTAATACGTTACAAGTGTTTCAAAGAATTTGTGAAACAGAATTCAAGAAGACTGAGGCCACTAATGAACAAAATAATTTGACTGAGGTAGAGAATACAGTTTTGAAACAGTTGGCACAAACCCCAGAAATTAGAGTAATGAAGGAAGATAAAGGTGGTAAGATCATAGTCATGAATACATGTGACTATGATACTGCTGTAATAGCTATGTTAAATGACATTGACAACTATCGGAAGGTCACTTCAGAACTTATAAAAATTAGTTTCAGAAGGATAGACACTTTACTGTTTGACATGTTCTGCCAAGGGGAGATAGAGCAGCATGACTATGATTTTTTATTAGTAGAACATCCTAAGATGGCTAACTTTTTTGGAATACCAAAGTTACAAATAAATCTTGAAAATTTATCTTTTAGGCCCATTGTATCGGCCAGATATTCCAAAACTGAAAATATCTCTATTTGCTTGGATAGTATTTTAAATCCTATAGCACAGAGGGCGGAATTTTTTCTTAGAGATTCATGGCATCTGTTGCAAATTATAGATAAAATAGATATTACATGGAAAGAAATGAATTTTGCCACTCTGGATGTACGTAGTCTCTATACTTCCATTAATCAGGAGGAAGGTGTTGAATTTATGAGGGATTATCTGGTACACAATACGGATTTAAGAGCAGAAAGAGTCAACACTTTGTGTTCATTAATGGAAATTGTTCTTGATAACAATTTTTTCTCCTTTAATAAGGTATTATATAAACAAACATCAGGGGTAGCTATGGGGGCTAGGGTGGCACCAGCCTTTGCGAATATAGTTATGGCCAACTGGGAGCAAAGGTGTTTAAAGAGTCACCCTAGTTTCAACAAGGTGAAATTATACATCAGATATATAGATGATTTGTTTTTCATTTGGGCTGGTGAGAAAAGTGAGTTTGACAACATGACAAACGACTTGAATAATACTACGAATTTTTTACATTTTAAGTCAAGCGGATATGGTAAAGATATTAATTTTCTGGATTTGAATTTAAAAATTGATCCTATTATTGGAACAATTCAAAGCAAGATTTATAGAAAATCTTGCTTTGCCAAACAATATTTACACAGGGACAGCCTCCACCCGCAACACATGAAAAAAAGTGTGCCCCACCAGTGTGTTCATATGGGTGTGGATGTGTGTGTGTGTGTGTGTGTGTGTGTGTGTGTGTGTGTGTGTGTGTGTGTGTGTGTGTGTGTGTGTGTGTGTGTGTGTTTGTGTGTGTGTGTGTGTGTGTGTGTGTGTGTGTGTGTGTGTGTGTGTGTGTGTGTGTGTGTGTGTGTGTGTGTGTGCGTATGTGTATGTGTGTGTGCGTGTGTGTGTGTGTGTGTGTGTGTGTGTGTGTGTGTGTGTGTGTGTGTGTGTGTGTGTGTGTGGGTGTGCATCTACACATTAGTATAGACATGTATATAAGTACATATCTTTATAGTGATGCTGTATTAAATTTGAAAATTCAATCACAACAGCATTGAAAAAGTTTTTTTGATGCAAGTTATGAAAGTTTGTTGCATTTTATATGTTAATGTTTTAAAGAAATAAGTTATGGGATTTTTTAAAAGAATATTGGTTATTAACTAATAATTAATTATTGTTGAATCAATTAATTTAATTATGATATCATTTCCTGTATTGAGCTTTAAAAGACATGAGTTGGAGAGGGCTCATGTCTTTTCTGAAGAAGTTCATGTTGTTAATAAAAGTGGATGAAAGCGCTAAGAAGGATTCTTTTGCCTTTATTGTGGCTATCGCATCACTTTGCTATCTTTGTGTTTATAAAGTTTACTCAGTTTTGTCGGCTTAGTCCGTATTTTTTTAGTTTTAAAGTATGGGAATATTAAATATGTTACTATTTCCTACTCAGTCATTTTAACACATTGCTGAAGAAACAAGGCTAGCTGGCATCTTGCTGCTCTTGACATTTACTAGAAGGTATTTTTATATCTACAAAATTCCATATACAGCAGTGAACACACCAAATGATATCAGTAAGAAATAAAAACTGCACTGAATTTTAAAATCAAATCTTTCCATGTAAAGCTGAGCAGTTGAGTCATGGACTGAACATTAAGAATCATGAAAGCCTAATGGCTACCATTATTGACTGATTGGAATAATAGTGATTTACCAAAAATTCAAACATTGTACAAGGGATATGGCAAAACTATAAGAAAGTTTAAGGATGTCCTGCAAAATTATCTATGAATGGAGAGTAAATATTATACACAGAATGCATTCATGCAACAGTGTACTATGTTTGTTTATGAATACCATGGGCTCCCAACCAGCTGTATTTTTATATATTTATATTATTTATTATAAATGTGTCAATTGTAAAGAATTCAAAATGTGTGTATGTATCTGTCTTTTTTTTTCTGGCTGCACTGAACTGCATTACCCACCTGCCCAGTACTTCAGCTTTCAGTGGATTTTCACATGATTATGTTTACTAGACCATTTGCTGTTTCGTCATCATCTTCATCATCATCACTAACTTCTTTTTTCTCATTTTATACATAGAGTCGGGTGACATGTAAACTGTGACTATTTCCCTCGAATCAATACCACTCTTCTACGTCCTGTCACGTAATCCATCCATCTTTTTGCTGGACATCCCAGATTGCACTTGTCATTTTCCTATCTGTACAAAATCTTCTTTACCAGTTTGTCTTTTGCTTTCCTGCACATGTGACTGAACCAGTACAATCTGTTCTCCTTGACCCTCTCTGCAATTGCAGTTATTTCAGCTTCTGCTCTGATATCCTAATCCTACTATCTATCTTAGGCTCTTCATCTCAATCATTTCTGGCTTCCACAACTGCTTTGCTTTAATTGACCAGGTTTCTGACACATACAGTAGTATTGGTAACACCACTGTTTTTATACCTCACTTTTAAGCTTCTTTGGCATTTTTGTCACACACTATCCCTGATGCTCTGTGCCAGTTGGTCTGCAGCTCTTCTGGTTCTAGATTTGACTTCCACATTCAAACTTCACTTCTCCTCAACCACCACTCCCAGAAACTTTAAGCTATTAACCTGTTGTACTAGTTTTCCTTCTGTCGTAATTGTTAGCTTCTGATTTCCCCCATTTTCAGTTAATACAATTTTCTTATCTGTACAAAGTTTCATCCCTTGTGCTATCTGTTTTGCAATCCATTCTTTAATCATTTGCTGAGCTTCTTTCTTCAGTGTCTGCCTGCAATGCCACATCTACCACATACAGCAGATTTGTTGATATGTCTCCTCCAACCTGTTTTCTAATGTAGTCTATCACCAATAAGAACTGCAGTGGGCTCAGAGCTATACCTTGATGAATACACATTTCCATTGGGAACCCCTCTGTGAGTTTGAACACTGTATTTGTGTCATTGGGTCCTTGCACATAGCCTGCAGTAATTCTACAAGTGTTACTGGAACACTGAGTGATCACAGGACTGCCCAAATCAGCTTTTTTTGGGACATTAACATATGCTTTCTGAATGTACAGAAATGCTCAGTTGGACTCTTGCTCATCTCTAGCTTCTTCTCAACTATCTGTGCATCAGTTTAGTTGTGTTTCATCCTGATCTGATTTTAAACTGCTCAGCTCCCATCTTACTTTCTACTACTGTGCATATTCAGTTATCACTCACCCTGTCATGCAGCATGACAGGAGTTTGATTCTTCTACACTCCCACAGTTGTGAATGTTCCTTTTGTTTGTGTACATTGCCACTGGTATGCTTATCCTCCAGTCATCTGGATTATGCATATCTCTCAGTATAACCATGTATACCCTCTGGAGCCATTTCTAATTGTGTTGACTAAACTCTTCTGAAATGTAAGAATTCAGCTATATGAGACACTCATTTATAATTCTTATGAATGCTTCTCCTGCTTTATATTGTTTTCTACTGTTAGATTGTACTTTTTTGAATGTATGACTTGTATTGTACTAGATACGCCTTTGTAATTTCCAAGGTGCTTTTCTCCTCTTGTCTTATACTGTATTCTTTTTTTTTATGTATATAGATTTGCTATTGTATATAATACTTTATTTGTATTTTCTTTGTGGAGCTTTTCTCCTCGGGCCTCCACTGAAAATGAACTCTCCTTGGCCCAGTGGACTTTTCTGGTTAACAAATGCCAATAAATAAATAAATAAATGAATAAGCTCACCCAGCAGCATATCAGCTGTGACCTTATCTGAGCCCGAAGTTTTCCTTAATTTAATTCACCTTAGTGGTGTTCTTATGTTTTCCATGATGGGCTCTTCTTCTTCATTCATTGTAGGGTGTGTCTGGATCAGTACAGTTTTTTTGTGATTTTCTTTCTTTAGAAGCTGTAGGAAGTGTTACTTCCATCTGCCTTTGATGCCTATTGGACTTGTGAGCAGGTTGTTGCTGGCATCCTTTATGAAGGGTGTCTGATGCTTATCTTCTTTATCTTTCTGACTTTGCCTTGCAAGCTGATAGAGTTTCTTTGGATCACCTGCTAAGTCACTTTCCAGAAACTGGTAGAGTTATGCCTTGTTCTTTGCTATTGCAGCTGTTCTCTTAGACACTTTGTTAGCCAACCCACATTCCTTTTTAGCCTGGGCCATCTTTTATATCTCTCACTTCTCCCTGTACTCCTTCTTTCTTTTGAATACTTCCTGGAATTATGTATTCCACCACTAGCTTTACTTATGCATCTTATTTCCATAACTGTCTCAGCCTCATAGCTGTTCTACATTCTATTTTGAAACCTGATGTTCTTCTTCATCTCCACTATTTCCTATTCATCCTGAGCTCTGAGTATTTCCTTGCAGTCTTGTGTTTTCTCTCATATAAAATTCTAGGTCATCATCTGCCCTGATTTTACCCCACTGTCCTTCCCTTACTAGGAGGTAGTCTACCTGAGTTGCATGTGGGCCACTCTTGTATATGATTGAGTGACTCTCTCTCTCTCTCTCTCTCTCATTGAACCATGTATTGGCCACCATCATGTCCCATGTCAGACAGAAGTCTAAATTCATCATCATCATCATCAGCCTCCTTTTCACATTTTTTTCTACATGGGGTCAGGGTATCATGTTAACTGTTGCCAACTCTCGTGATTCTGTGCCACACTCCTGCCTTCTTCAACACCCATGCCTGATTGTCACAGATCTTCTTTCACATAATCCATCCACCTTTTTGCTGGATGTCCTTGCTTCCTCTTACCTTTTTCCTGTCTGTACCAAATCTTCCTCAACAGATTGTCTTCTGCTTTTCTACACATGTGCCCAAACCACCATAATCTGTTCTCTTTGATCTTTTCTGCAATTGGAGCTACTTTGGCTTCTGCTCTATGTCCTTGTTTCTTTGTCTGTCCCACAGTGTGCATCCTACCACCTTTCTCGAGCACTTTATTTCCATCACCTCTAGTTTCTTCAACTGTTCTTCCTTTACTGCCCAGGTTTCTGTACCATACAGTAGTACTGGTCGCACCACTGTCTTGTTCACCTTGCTTTTCAGCTTCTTTGGCATTCTTCTGTCATAGACTACACCTGATACTCTATGCCAGTTGGATGCAGCCCCTCTGATTCTAGCTTTGACCTCTTCATTCAGACTACCCTTCCCCTCAACCACCCCTCCCAGATACTTGAAGCTGTTTACCTGTTCCACTATCTTCCCTTCTATCTCTATTCTCAGTTTCTTCTGATTTTCCCAATTTGCTGCCATTACCACCATCTTATCTGTGCTTAGTTTCATCCCATGTGCCTTCAGATTTGCATTCCATTCTCCTATCCTTTGCTGAAGTTCTAGCTCAGAGTCTGCCTGTACTGCTACATCGTCTGCATACAGCAGCTTTGTTGATCTGTCCCTCCAACCTGTTTGCTAATGTAGTCCATCACCAGTATGAACAGCAGTGGGCTCAGAGCTGAACCCTGATGTACTCCCACTCCCACTGGGAACCCCTCTGTGAGGCTGAACACTGTCCGTACTTGAGTCACTGGATCCGTGTACATAGCCTGCACTAATTCTACCAATGTTTCCAGGACTTCTGACTATCACAGTACTGCCCAGATTAGCTTTCTTGGGACCTTATCATATGCTTTCTCCAAGTCTAGGAATGCCCAGTTGGACTCTGCCCTAATTTCTAGCTTTAGCTTTTTCTCAAGTGTCTGCCTCAATGCAAATATTGGGACAATTGTGCTGCATCCTGATCTGAATCTGAACTGTTCATCTCCCATCTTACATTCTGCTACTCTGCGTATCCATTTATCAGTCACTCTCTCCAGAACTTTCATGCAGTGTGGTAGGAGTTTGATCCCGCTGTACTGCACATAGTTGTGGCTGTCCCCTTTGTTCTTGTACACTGGCACAAATATGCTTATTCTGCAGTCATCTGGGATATGCCTTTCTCCCCACGCTGCTATTAGTACCCTCAGGAGTGATTTATCCCCTATCTCACCCACCATCTTTATCATATCTGCTGTCAACTCATCTGCGCCTGCTGCTATCCCTGACTTAATCTTCCTTAGTGCTGTTCTTACTTCTTCTAAGGTGGGCTCCTCTTCTTCTCTAATTGTAGGCTGTTTCTTGGGAAGTACATCTTCTGTGGGGTTTTCTTCATTTAGAAGCTGCTTGAAATACCCCTTCCGTCTGCCTTTGATGTCCTGTGAACTGGTAAGCAGGTTGTTACTGGCATCCCTTATGAAGGGTATCTGACTATCTTCTTTATCTTTCTGTCTTTGCTTTGCAACCTGATATAGTTTCTTAGTGCCCCTTACTGAGTCACTTTCCAGAAGTTGGTAGAGAGCCTCTGATGCCCTATTCTTTGCTACTGAAACTACTTTCTTAGCTTCTTTGTTTGCCAACCAGTAGTCCTTCCTAGCCTGGTCAGTATTTTCTATCTCCCATTTCTTCCTGCACTCCTTCTTTCTTTTGACGTCTTCCTGGACTTCTGCATTCCACCACCAGCTTTCCTTATGTACTTTATTTCCATACCTGGCTCAGCCACATATCTTTTCTGTAGTCCTAACACATGCTGTTAGTAGGCACTGCCACTCCTCTTCAATTCCACCTATTTCCTCCTCTTCTTGGGGTGCTATAACCCTAAGTAATTCCTTGAACTGTTGTACTTTCTCTCCAGTTAACTTACAGGTCTTCAGCCTGGTCTCTGTTGACCTTAGAGCCTTCTCTGACCACGACTTGCAGCTGATTGTGGCAACTAATGCTTATTCTCCAGTCATCTGGGATACACCTTTCTCTCCACACTGCTATTAGTGCCCTCAGGAGCAATTTCTCCCCTATCTCACCCACCATCTTTATCATATCTGCTGTCACCTCATCTGTGCTTGCTGCTTTCCCTGACTTAATCTTCCTTAGTGCTGTTCTTACTTCTTCTAAGGTGGGCTCCTCTTCTTCTCTAATTGTAGGCTGTTTCTTGGGAAGTACATCTTCTGTGGGGTTTTCTTCATTTAGGAGCTGCTTGAAATACCCCTTCCATCTGCCTTTGATGTCCTGTGAACTGGTAAGCAGGTTGTTACTGGCATCCCTTATGAAGGGTATAGGACTATCTTCTTTATCTTTCTGTCTTTGCTTTGCAACCTGATATAGTTTCTTAGTGCCCCTTACTGAGTCACTTTCCAAAAGTTGGTAGAGAGCCTCTGATGCCATATTCTTTGCTACTGAAACTACTTTCTTAGCTTCTTTGTTTGCTAACCAGTAGTCCTTCCTAGCCTGGTCAGTATTTTCTATCTCTCATTTCTTCCTGCATTCCTTCTTTCTTTTGATGACTTCCTGGACTTCTGCATTCCACCACCAGCTTTCCTTATGTACTTTATTTCCATACCTGGCTCAGCCACATATCTTTTCTGTAGTCCTAACACATGCTGTTAGTAGGCACTGCCACTCCTCTTCAATTCCACCTATTTCCTCCTCTTCTTGGGGTGCTATAACCCTAAGTAATTCCTTGAACTGTTGTACTTTCTCTCCAGTTAACTTCCAGGTCTTCAGCCTGGTCTCTGTTGACCTTAGAGCCTTCTCTGACCACGGCTTGCAGCTGATTGTGGCAACTAATGGTTTATGCTGTGGGCCTACTGTTTCACTGGGGATGACTTTGCAGTCATGGATTCTACCCCAGTCATTTTTCCTTATTAGGAGGAAGCCTACCTGAGTCGCATCTTGGCTGTTGTATGTGATCTTGTGACTGTCTTTATTTCTGAACCATGTGTTGGTTACTATCAAGCCATTTGCCACAGAGAAGTCTAGAATGGCTTCTCCTTCTTTATTCCTGTTACTCCACCCATGTGGACCCAGGCAGTCCTCATACCCTGTCTTGTCTGTCCCAATATGTGCATTAAAATCACCCATTATCAACACCAATTCATTTTGTCCTGCTTTATGTCGTAGGTCCTGCAACTGCTCTCTGAATGCATTCTTTTCCTCACTATCACAACCCTGCTGTGGGGCATATGCTGAGATTATGAATACTGCCCTATCATTACACTTGAGTCGGATTGCCATGAGTCTCTCATTAATTCTGATGAAAACACTCACTGCCATCTGAAGACTCTCTCTCACCACAGTTCCTACACCATTTCTAGCCTATCCCTCACCTGAGTAGTAGAGTCTGGATCCCAAGCCAAGTGGCTTTGCTGCACTGCCCTTCCATCTCGTCTCTTGGATACATAGGATGTCCAGACTCCTCCATATCATCATGTCATTCACTTGTGACATTTCAGGTCTCTGGGTGAGCTGTTTGTCTTACTGAACTATAGGAGGTAAAGGACCACCAGCTCTCTAATGTTGTTGTAAGTAAAGCACTGGCCACCCGTCAAGAGTTTATAAATCATAAAACACAAAGATGGGACTTTCAGTCTCTCTTGATAACTAAGGTTATTAACACTAGAGATATTTTTTGTTAGGACTTTTTGAGTTTGTTAAAATGTCATATGCGATACATACCAAATGGAGTGCTGTATTCTATAATGGGTTTGATAATGCTGAATATAATTGCAAAATATCATATCTGGATCTAGACAAAATGCCTTTTGCTACTAGTTGTGCAGGGTTTCCAGACAACAGCTGATAAGTGATGGTCAACCGAGAGGGTACTGTTAACCCAAGTGCCCAGGTCTCTGACTACGTTTCTATATGATGGGTAACTTCTATTTTCAGAAAGAAGCAATACTGCACTGCTTAGTGTTCAGTTTAAGCCCATTTTTCCATATACCTGGTTTTAACTAAGGCACACCCTTTTTGAAGGGACCAGATATCTGAAGGAGTTTTATTAATTAAACCCAATTTGCAGTCTTCTGCAAATTTGGTTAACTAGAGGTCCTGGTTATTAGTTTTTTTAATCAGGGAAGTAGATGACAAACAAGAGGGGATCTAGTTCATGGTTCTGCAGATCTCACTGATTACCTTACCACTATCTGAAGAAGCACGTGCCACACAAACTATGTGGTCTCTGTCTTTCAGCCACCTGGCAAGTCATCTTATCATGTAAGGCTATGCATCTAAGGTTATGGCATGATATATGGATTTGGATGCTTTACTCAAATCAAGATAAGCTGTACAAAAAAATGACAACTGTTATCAGCTTGAGTAATCCTGTCAAAGAAATTAACATGGATTAACAGGCATTATCTTCCTTTGACAAAGCCATATTATTAGGGATCAAGTTTAATGAGATTTTAATATCATAAATAATGAGACTGGTTATGATGTGGTCAACATCTTTATTGATATGACTTATAAGTCTGATTAATTTGTAATTCCCATGGTCAGCTGTAGGCCAATCTTGTAGAAGGACATCACTACAAGAGTGTGCCAGGATTCATGCACATAGCCTCTGGCAAGGATTATGAAAAATTTAAGGGGAGATTTTGAAAAAGCATGTTTGATGATGCTTAAATAGCACACTGCTGTTTTATCAGTACCCATGGAGGAAGTATTTCTAGTTTTAGGTAACACCTTAAGAACACTTTCTTCAGAAACAATGGGATGGAGTATATGAGATGAGTGTGATGTTTCTTGAGTTGAATAGAACTTGTTTGCTAGTATATTTGAAATGTGATTTTGCCCACCTTAGGGGGCTGTCAATAAAGAGGAGTTCTGAGCGATGGTTAGAGTTTTTCTCCAGCTGAAGCTATCATAGCTGAAGAAGGATTAGTAGTTATCCTTTTCTTAAGTAGCTGATCTTGTTCTTTGGTTGCCTTACTGGTATTTATAGCATTTTTAGTTTTCTCAGTAATATTTTATACTATCGTCATTCACCTTACTGTAATATTTAGGGATTTTTTTCCTCTTGTTATAAGTTGATGTGAGTTGACCCCTCGGGAGATGTTTTTAAATTTCTCATTGTATTTGTATCTCATTGGTACTTATAGATCTATGCATTTATCTAAGTGGTCACAAACCCATTAATGAAGATGGCTGCTATGTCATGTTGGTATCAACAGTAGTGAAGCTATCTGTAAATTTAAAGATTTCATCATATAACTGTATAAGGTTCACCCACCTGAAGTCTTTAAATATAAAGAATTATCTGCTCTTTATACCTAGGCATCATTCATGGTGAAGAAAGGATTAATCTCAGAACAAAAGTCTTAATTGCGTACTAACTGTATCCCTCCTACCCACATTATTGTACCCACTGTCCTTGAAAATTTAGTTAACCAGGAAATTGCCTTATAACAAGTCTTAGCATCTCTTTCAAATGCTAAAAATATTTCTGTAGGACCATATAACATACCAGGATGCATTCTCATCAGTGCCAAAAATATAATAGATACATGATATAAATTAAACATAAGAACAACATGCAATCATACTGCTCAACTTCTTTTTTCACTAAATATTTTTTTTTATTATTTCAAATAAGATGTCTTAAACATTATATGAAATAAAGATAAATAACATATTTACAATTCTAAAACATTACTAACATCAAACCATTATATAACTATTTATATTGGTGTCTATGCAAATAACATTGAAATTCTATATTATATAAAGTTAGAAACATAAGATGATATATCTTCTTTGATATTTTCAAGTATTTCCAGTACTTTCATCCAAGAGTAATAGTAAGAAGTAGATCTTTTAGTTCTGTTCTTCACTGTTAATATTTCCATGTGAGCAACTGTTGTTGTTAAAGTCTCAAATTCCTTGAACGTAGGCGAAGCCTCATTTTTCCAGTGTATAGTTATGATTTTACGTGAAATTGCCAATAGTGACCATAGAATTTTAATGTCTTTTTGGTACACAGTTTGGAATAGGAGAGTTGAATAAAATTAAAGACTTTGTTAATTGAAAATTATCATTATAAACAGTCTGAAAAAATAATTAATGGATTTCCAGTACATATTGAGACATATACATTCATAAAAAACATGCTGCCAATCTGCTTTTATCTTGGTATGGCATCTCCAACATTGATCTTCAATAGAATACATTTTGGCTAACCTATGTGGTGTATAGAAACTTCTATGTAGATATCTCCAAGTGAATAATTGCCAGTATTTTGATAATGTAGAAAATTTGGAAGATTTTAGAATATTACTTTTTCTTCTTCAACTGGAGGATGGTTGTTTATTAAAGTATAATAATCCCAGTATGATTTTTCATGATAGTTTTTGTTTTTTAACAATTTTATAGATATTAGACAAATAACCTGTACCCTGATAAGGCTGTTTTGTGATAAGAATAAGGTATACAATGAGTTTTGGAGCTTCATGTCTAACTCAAGGTTGCATTTGTCCTATTTTATTTATAAGAAAATGCCTTAGATTTTGTAAAACAGCCAATTGTCTTTATTTATGTTATAATTATAAATTATCTGTTCCTTTGTTAGAATTTTCCTTTCTCTATAAGTTGATGCCAAAAGAGTAATGTTTCTTCTTTAAGTATATTTATTTTAGATATTTGGAATGTATCTAGAATATTTGGTGTAAAAGCTATAGGAAAATAAGAAAAATCCAAGAATTAATATTTGGTATTTTGTTTATATATGTTCTGAACACTGAAAGTGTAGAGCTTACATAGTTTGATGGCAATTTATTAATATTATTTCTTTTCCCTAAAAATAATCTTTTAACATCCATATAAGGGGTGATGGTATTACTGTTAAGTTGTCTTGTATGTGATTATAATTGATTTCTATGTAAATCTGCTCATGGGCTTGTTTCCATATAGGTATGTATGAATTATTTAACCATAGTGTTATGTTTTTAATAACAGATGAGGTAATATATAAATCAATATCCGGTAAATTAATTCCACCATCTTCCCAATCTGGCAAATGTTTATTTAAGGCTATACGGGGTTTATTTGGAAACCATAGAAAATTTAAAATTAGTTTATTGTATCTTTGAATAATATATTTGGGAGGTGGCAATGAGAAATTTTGTATTAAGTATAATATTTTGGGAAATATGTTTATTTTAATAAGATATAATCTGTCTGCTGTTGAAAGGATATATTTATTCCAGTAACCAATTGTTTGTTCTATTTTGTCTAGTATTTTATTATAGTTAAATATTAGAGAATCTGTTAATTCATTGAGTAGATTTATTCCCAGATATAATAATTTACTTTCTGTTACTATATATTTGGAAAATCTTTTGTTTATATTATTTTTTTTTACAATTACAGGGCATAATTTTAGTTTTGTTTTCATTAAATTTTAAGCCTGAAATATTTTGAAATTTATTCATGGAGTTAAATAGAGCATTCAAAGACTCATTTGCATCTGAGAGAGTTAATAGTATGTCATCAGCAAAGAGTTGGATTTTAAGGTTTAACATTTTATTAATACAAATGCCCTTTATGTTATTGTTTGATCTGATTTGATTTGCAAAGGGTTTTATGAGTAATGCAAATAACAATGGTGATAAAGGGCAACCTTGTTTAGTTCCCTTTTTTATTGTTATAGGGCCTGATCTATATGATCCCAGTTTGACATATGCAGTAGATTTTTCATATAGTATTTGGATAAGATTATTAAAATTAGAAGGAAAGTTATATTCTTTTAAAACTAGTGAAAGAAAGTTCCAGTTAACCGAATCAAAAGCTTTATTAATATCTAATGAGATTACATTTAAATTTAGGACTTTATGTTTGCTATAATCTATTAATGTTAGTATTCTTTTAATATTATCTGAAGTATTTCTTCCTTTAATAAAACCTGTTTGATCTTTGTGACTTAAGAAAGGAAGAAAGTGTTTGATCCTATCTGCGTATATAGCCATAAACATCTTGTAGTCTATATTGAGTAATGATATTGGCCTATATGAGGAACACTGTTTTTCATCTTTATCTCGTTTGATAATTGGGGATATCAATGAATATTTCCAAGAGGGTGGTATATTCAAATCTTTATTGGCTATATCATATACTTTTAATAATAAAGATATGGCTTGATTGGGTATTAATTTATACATTTCTGGTAGCATATTGTCTGGGCCAGGTGCTTTATTTGTCTTGAGCTTTTTAATTTGTGATTTTAATTCTGTCATATTGATTGGTTTGTTTATAATGTCTATTTGTTCTTGTGTTAATTTAATATGAATATTGTTTTCTAAGTATTTTTTTATATCCTTAGTAGGTGTATCTTGAGTATTTATGGAATTATCAATGTTAAATTGGAGTCTGAATGCTTCTAAAATATCATTTAGTTCCGTAACTCTTTTGTTAGTATTGGGAATAAATATTTCTTTTATTTGCTTAGATTTAATTATTTTTTTTTTGTTCTATTAGTTAAGTATCTCAGGTGTGCTGAATTAGTAGAGTATGAGTTTATTTTTATCTTTTCTAAGTTAATCATAATCTTATGGTGTAGCAATTCTGTATACTTCTTATTGATTTGTGTAAGTTCTTGAACTTGAGTAGCATTACCCTTTTGTATTTCCAGTTTCAATTTATCTGCTTTGTTTTGTAAGTCTAGCATATCTTTATTCCATAACTTCCTTTTATTTATGTACCAGGATAATATCTTCCCATATGTAACTGCTTTTAATGAATCCCAGACATATATTTCTGAAATTTCTTCTGTGTAATTTATTTCTAGAAAGTTTTTGATTGTTTCTTCATAAAATTCTTTGAAATCTCTCAATTTTGTGATATAGGAAGGTATCCTAGTAATGGGATTTGAATAAAATGGTGTAAGCTCTATCTCAACGACTATGGCATTATGATCAGATAAAGGACAATTTATGATTTTGACTTTGTCAATTTTTGTTATTAGGTCATTGGCAACATATATTCTATCAATTCTAGAGTTAGTTTTATATCTATGAGAATAAAATGTGAAGATTAGTGAGTCTGGTTCTGCAAATTCATTTATATCTTTTAAATACAATGTATCTATAAATTTTGATAGTGCTTTAGAGATGGGTTGTTTTCTTCTTTTGGATTTAGAATCTGTATCTTTTTCATTCATTATACAGTTGAAGTCTCCTGCCAAAATCAGGCTACCCTTAGTTAAATGAATTATCTCTTCAAAATGCTGTTTTACTGTTTTTAATCCTAGTCCTGGGATCCTATATAGATTTACTAACGTATAGATTCTCTTATTTAACTCTATTGAAACTAGACAAAACATACCTGATGTATCTTGATGAGTAGTAATTATTTTAGGTGTTATAGTTGAGTTGCGAAGTAGTATAGCTACTCCTCTTTTTTTGTTTTGTATTGAGAGTTTATTAGTACTGTGTAATTATTAATATTTAAGTTGTTTATATCTCTATCTAATAAGTGTGCCTCTTGTAAAAAGACTATTTGTGGTTTATGTAAGTTGATGTACTTGAATAGGCTTCTCCTTTTATTACTATTATTTAGACCATTAACATTTATGGATAAACATTTCATTTCCTAGTTTTGAGTTTGTTTTATGTGTGAGTTTATGTAAATATTGTTTATTCTTAGTTCCATCTTGGATACAGTATTCAAAAAGTTTTTCTTGTATGATTTTTGCATGTTTCTGAGTGACACCAAAGTGATAGAATAAAAAAAAAAACAAAGAACTTCCAAACTTGTAATTCTTAACCTTAAAAACCATTCCATATTGCTATGAGGTAACATACCTCTTTGCTTGGTTAGTGAATCTAACCAAACAAACTTTCTACCCTCACAAATAATATTTGGATCAGTTTCTCTTATCCTCTTAGTTTTAAATAAAGATAATTGAATAATATATTAAGATAATCTAATCAGCTAAAATATATACATATATTCTTTACTCATCTTATTGTAATTCAATAATACTTATTTCTAAGCAGGTTTCAAAAAGGTACAAATATTTAGATTAAGGTAGTATCATTTCAAAATAATTTAGGGTATTAATAAACATCATGTTAAAATCTATAACTGTATATTTCATACATCTGTTGAAAACTATTTACTGACATTACTGTATAATACAGTACCATTGTTGTGCAATTGTTTTAGACTACTCAAGTCCGAAACCAGTGTTTAAATTAATATTTGCAAAGTCATATTGGAATAAAAACATGAATAGTTCTGAAACCACATCATATTTCATGTGTAACATAATCTGAAATGCGATACAATGTATAAGTATATTAATATTTCTTTAGTAGACATTAAATATGTTCCTCTGATTGCATTTTCAGCTTTTCAATGACAATTCCCATGGCTGGAGACAACAAGATCACAATTTAGACAGCTCCCTTATCCAAGAGACCACTCATAATGTTGTTACCTGATTGAGTGTCTTGTTGCCAACACTTCCATCAACCCTCAGAGGGACCCTGCACAATGAAAACTGACACAGTACAGAGGTAAAACTGCAGCGCACTTGACCACACCCTCAAAGCAAACATCTATGTATATCACACATCAACTCCCACAGCTTAGACTGACACCCAACCAGTGCGTCTATCTGCTGACAACAAGTGCTGGAGATACAATCCTGACCTACTGAACACCAGTAATTCAAATCTATGACTGAACAAAAGTATACTGGAGAACACTTCAAAACAATGGAAGCTGCCAAGATTCAAACCACCATGTACGAAAATATTACAGGCCAAAATTCCCAACCCATTTTGCAGCAAAGAGACAAAACGTATTCAAACCATAGGGTAACACCTTTACCACGTCAAAAAGGTGTCCAAGAAGCTTGTTTTTCCTCCAACATCGGAGGACAGCCACGATGATCCATGCACTGCAAGAGTACCATTTTATCCTGGCAATTGCTTCACGACTGTATATAGAAATATTTAATCCAAATCATTAACTGGCACCACAACAATATTTCTCAGAAAAGTTGTTTTACAGCCAATGACCAGTCAGAACGCATCATTGAGAGGATACATTTATCAAATGTCAAGTGCCCCAGCCATAATACAAGTGTCTCCTCAAATCAATCCCCAATGAATCTACTGCCCACCAAACTTGCAGACCACTACTGGCATCCTTTCATGCAGTCACATTGAAACACAAAAATACAGGTCCGCTGATCAGGAACAACCAGGCTCTCAACTGCCAGACAACACACCCGTCTGCAGAAAGGTCCAAGAATCATAGTTGCATTGTCAAGCATCCTTGTCCACACTAACAGTAACATGATATACCCGCATACACTAGTATTGTGTCATTCTTGATAATGTAAAAAGCCAGGCAATATTATAAGAAGGGTGAAGCCACAGCCAGGCAACATAACAAGAAGAGCACAGCCGCAGTCACCATTCAGATGAGCAAACAGGAACAGCATGAACCATCTAAGGATGGATAGCCCATTGAGTACCTGCCACAATGCATGCCCATAATGCATGGCAACCCAGTAACAAATTAGGGTGTGGGCTAAGCCTCTCCCTTCCACTCAAATCAGATCCAACACAATATGTGTGTAGAACACAGATGCTTTGACAAAGCCCAAAGCCACATGGGATATAAACATTGTATAATTGACACACCGGGTCAAATCCACTGTTGTTATGTTACTCATTATAGTTGCCTATACAATCATTGCTTCCACTTTCTCCATCTAGTATACCATACCGCCATCTAAATGTTTGATTTGCCAAATGCACATCCAACCTTCTTGTTGCATCCCACCTGCCCACCCGAGGGCATACCTTGGCAGCAGGACATCAGTAGTATTCTGCAGGAGCACCAGCATGGGAAATGGCAACCCTCCCCAAAACAAACCTGTCAGTTGCTTGACATTTACTAGTTTCTTTAGAGAATTTGTAAAACAGCAGTGATTTTATTTGCTGATGATTAATTTCTGCTTTTTAAACTCTGCTGTATAAAACATAGTAAGGGATAGCTAAAATGTCTGGAAATCTAAACTGATAGAAAGACAAGCAGATATATGTCCTTATCTATCATGGTGCTAGAAGCCATCAGTAGCCATAAACTGAAAGTACTTCAAAAATAAATATCTGTGTATATTTATATGAACCTTTTATATTATTTATGTTTCCTTAGAAGGAATTTAGGTTTCTGTATCTTTAAATGTGAACCTAGCTTATTTTCTGACTAGACGCCAATTAGAAAGAGTCAGGGGATGGCGTACACAAGTAAATGCGACAAGCAATAAGTAACTCAAGTTTCTAGTGATGTTTGTGGCTGTTAAATTGTCTCGAGAACCAAGCGGGGAAAAGGTATGTGTTTTTTCTTTTTTCTTTTCCCTCCTCTTATTTGGTGACAAACTCATGTAGTGTGCACGCAAACACTCTAGTTTACGGAGTAGTGTTCACAACTGTCAAACTTTGCATTTTAAACATGCTATGCCTTATTTCTCTACAAAAGAAAAGACAACAGGATATCTAAGCTAGTCACAAGCATCTTTCAACTCCGGATGTCTGGAGCCACAACACACATGACTTATAGCCTCAAAATATCACTTAAAACATATTTTTCACTGGACTATATCAGTATGTGCATATGGGTCAAAGGCAGAACATCTTTTAAGATTATTTAAAGTAGTCTTATGATACATCCTAACTGAAATACTTCATTTCAAAAGCAACACATTTCTGCCCAGCATTAGCGTTTATCCAAACAGGGACACTTTTAACTTATAAAAAGTAATACTATCAGGGATGTAACTAATAATAAGTTATATAGCAGCCATTACTATACCTATTAAGCAATATAACCTTATACTGATTAAAGTATTATAAGTTAATGAAGATTTTATAAAAAGAAGAGAAAAATAAAAGCAACAAAACACAAAGAGAGAAAATAAATAAATAAATAAACTATTTGGGAACATTATTATGCATTGATTACTCTGATTAAGAATATGAAAATAATAGATGGATAATAATGAAAAATAGAGTAATGTTTAAATTATGCTTAGTATATTGATGTGATTTGAGATAAATGTATTTACATTTATGCTAATTTTGACATTTAAAATATAATTGAAAACAGTACCTGTTTTGGTGTAACTTGAAGACAGTAAGAACTTTTCTTTGTTGTTAGTATTATTATTTAGATTTTACAGAATATAACATATGTAAGATTATTTGTCCTTTAGTTTTTTTTTCTTTTGCTCAACAGTTTTCCAATTATTTACTTCAGCATTTCTCTTCGGTGTACTTATTGTCCAGTCCATAGATTCTTCATGTGTTAGGATGTTGTTGTTGGTAAGGTATTTTATTGCTGAATCTACTGTTTCAAAGATTTTTATTCCATTTGGTAGAAAAACTTTCAGTCTTGCTGGAAATAAAAGATGGACTTTCAGTTGCTTTTTCTTCAAGGTTTTTTTTATTGGTAGAAATTATTTTCTTTTTGAAACCACCTTTGTAGAATAATCATTGTCAAATCTTATTAATGAATCATTGTATTTGATGGGAGAATTTGCCCAAGCATTTCTTAATATAAGATCTTTATCTTGTGTAGAAAAAAGTCTCACAATTATAGATCTCGGCTTGTTCTTACCCGGAGAAGAAGCATTTCCAGAAGCTGCTAGTGATCTATGCACCTGTTCTATACCATATGAAAGAGCTTCAGGTATTTTTGTTACATCTGGTATCCAGGTGGTAAGAAAGTTTATCATATTGTCCCCTTCAGATTTTTCTGGTAGACCATATATTCTAATATTATTTCTTTTTGTTCGGTTTTCCATATCATCAAGTTTTTCTAGTAAATATGTATTCTGTTGAAGTAAGAATTCAGTTTGTTGTTCTTCTACTTGAACTCTAGTGTCAATGTCACTTAATGACTGTTCAATAAGTGATATCTGTCCTTTCTGCTGTGTAAACATTTCTTGAAGCTGTTCCAGTTGTTGTGAGCACTTTTCTTTAAAAGTATCTATTTTATTGTCCATCTTGTCGATTTTTATTGTAAGTTCCTGTATATTTGTAATGAGAGACTGCAGGTCTTTTTGAGAGAAGAGTCTTGTGCTGTATTCCTTAGATGACTCATGCTGTAAAGCTGATATTGGTGCTGATTTTCCAGTAATTAATTTGACAGGAATTATTCAAGTTCTGACAATAAAATTTTTCTTATAGATGCTCAGAGTTATTAGAAATAAGTTAGTAATAAAAATGTCTTCAAATTAAATATTATTTTGTAAAATTCCTGTCAGGAATTGTATTGAGGTAAGAGAGCTGAAATGAAGTGCAGCTATCAGTTCAGCATCCTAGCCACGCCCCCCACTGCTCAACTTCTTATTGCAATAAATCTGAAGAAAGCCTAAATAATGTGGGAAGGCTGAAAAATAGGGACAGAGTTTAAATATTGTTCTTACAAACTTATAAAGTTGCTAGAAAAACAGCTTTTGTGTTAGCATGTATTTTCTAGAGGGTATCAAGTTTGACAAGCAAATGCATGTCATTATTTAATTAACTTCAAGCCTCAGTGATGTGCCAAACAAACAAAAAAAAAGCACACACATACACGCACAAATTATATGAGGAACAGATCAAAACTATGAGGCAGAAATCTGGACATTTGAGGAGTATGCATGCAGTGTGCAATGAGACCAACAGAAGTGCAGTACGCATATAATATACATTAACTAAAACAGAAGCAATCATCATCTGTAAGTAGATGAGGTATTTATTTTCGAGATTAATTAATTAGGTAAGGAGAAAAAGAGAAGCATCACCAAAAGGGAGTGAGGGAGTGTGGGAGGTATTAGTTAAGTAAAAAGATGACAGATAGCTACAGCTAGGTGATGTAAGATTTTAGATATGCCTGTGTTCATATTCATAATATCTCCAGCATAAGTCCAGAGTGTTAGACAGAGGTGTGTATATGTGTAGAGCAGTGGAGTATTAATGTGAGTAGGAGATGATATGAAAGGGGGGTGGTATTAGGTGACTGCATTATTCATGTGGTATATGCAAGACTTCATTAAAGAGGAAGAGTTTGACATCAGTCTTACATATAGTAAAGTAGGAGTGTTCTTTCAAAGACTAATCAAGGGATTCACAGACTTGTAAACCTAGATTGGAAAAGGTATAGAAAAAACAGTGCAAAATTAATTTGGGTTTTTGGAGGGAGGGTATATTTGGGGGAGGGTACTTAGGTTGTAGTCTGATGTGTATTGGAATAAATGGCCATCAAAGAAAGAGAAAGACAAAATGTTGATACACTTGTTTCTTTTAAATGGATTGGATCAGACTATAAGGTGAATAACAAATAATGATAATAACAGTATTTTAATAATAAATAATATTATTTTGTTTTTCTCTTTGTAATTAATTTTGTATTTGCAATGTTGTTTTTAATAGTTTTTGTCATGTATGTTTGTCTTTGTTTATGTTTGCTGGGATTCTTTCCCTTTGGGTCACCACTGAAAATGGATCGCTTACTATCAATGCAATGTAAATAGTTAATAACCCTTTCGTTTTTACAATTATTTTTGTATTGTGATTGTTATTTAATATTTGTATATTGTCATTTTATTTTTACTTTTGTTTGTTGGGGTTTTTCCCCTCGGGTCTCCACCGAAAATGGGCTTGTTTGCAAACTCAGTTGGACTAACCCCGGTTAACAAGTGTGAAACAAATAATAATAAATAAATCATTTTCAGACTGCTTTAACAATTATTCTGATATAATTCTTATGTTTGCTGTATATGACAGTTTCATTTCAGTTTGAAATGCATACCTGTGATTCACACTGCCAGTTTAGAATACTGCATTGCTATCGCTTGTATTGAACTAATAAGGTGAAACAATTACCTGAATTGTTTTAAAATTAACTTATTTTTGAGCAAATTCTGTAGTTCTGTTGATTCATCTTAATTGTCAGTTTTGCTATGTTTTTAAGCATTTACTTTAGATTCTGTAGAAGTATGAGCTTTTAGCTTGATAAATTGAACCAGTGATCGGGCATGCTCACATAGCTACAATGATTATGAAAATACTGTCTCGTGTATTTCTCTACACTGTTGGGGATAGCCTGGAATCACCTCCCCTCATTGCTTTGTGGGCTAAATGAAAAACTGGTTATATTGTTTAACCACTTAGCCAACTGGTTAGTTTAAGTTTGTGCAGTTTAGCTATAACTCATATTCCAGTTTTTTGCTTTATTAAATTAGTAAGAACTCAGGTATATCTCTTTTTTTGATGCATAGTACTAGGAACAGATTATCATAATGTGCTTTTTTTAATTTGGGTTCATGATTCACATATAGTGTAGTAACATATCATTAATCAACTGATATAGAATGGAAAACCCCCTGGAAGCCTTTCTACCAGTTCACTTGAAGAGTTTGACTGATTCCTCTTCTTTCACCAGATCCATGGCCTGCCCATTTATAAATGAATGTGTTGAGAAGCAAATAGGACTAATACCTACATTTTTAATCTTCTCTTCAGCATAGCATCAAATCCTTCACCTACATTTCTTGCCCTGAGGTAGTAGCAAATACTACGGCTCAGGGACCACCCATGCTTATTACCCATAAAGTGCCAGTCCATTTGACTGTACACAGCAATCTAATATCCCCTTTTTCAAGGATGACTTGTTTCCCTTTCCTTAACTCATCGGTTTAAAAGTCCTCCTACCACAGTACTGTTTGTTTTCTGAAATAACATTTCCCTAACATTCAGGTCTAGTTACTACATCAAGTTAATCACTACTTGAGATGTTTGTTTTATGGATTAATTAGGTAAGGAGGTAAAGAGAACCATGACCAAAAGGGAGCAAGGGATTGTAGGAGATATTCATTATCTAAAGAAATAACAGATGACTACAGCAAGGTGATGTAGGATTTTATATGTAAATCCCTACAATATAAAATAAATAAATAAACAAATACATACATACATGCATACATAAATACATAAATAAAATAAAAACACCAATATAGTAGGTATTGTGTATGACCTATAATCACCATAATGCCAGGAAAACTGCATAATTAAAGTATGGTTCCTACCACTGAGGTTGCGACTGATCCATTTGCAAGGCCTCATTATAGATGCATCCTTTTTGCCATTCTTTTGACTAAAAGGCAATCTTAATGCCAAAATGTACCTTAATTGTACAAACCACATCTTCTAGCCACTTGCCTGCTGTGTACATCCAAACCACTCTTACTGTTGGTAATGTTGTTCTAGCAACAATTGCACAAAAGTCCAAACTATCCTACAAACTTCAGTGGAGACTATCCAAGATCTGGATGGATCTGGATGCTCAAGTTGTCTTTATTAACTGAATTGCTTGTGCTGTCTAGTCACCCACACCTCTTCTGCAGCTGTTGTCTTTAGCTAATCAACAGTTAGTGCTATCCCTCGGAATCTGTGTAGTTGCAAATAAGGCAAATCAGCAACGTCATTCATTTTACATAGAAAATATGTAGCAGAGAAGGTCATGTTATACCATGGTTACTACAGTCGAAGCTAAGTGAGCAAATGATGTAATCTGTCAGATTTGGATATCACCTTGCTCAAGGCATACACAACTGCTTGGCTGTTTGAGTTAAACACAAACCTTTTTAGCAGCTGGCTCAATTTTCCTAATTAGTGTTGCTACCAAAATAACGTGTTCCAATAATGTAAAACTATTTAGTATTTGTGACTGCTGTTAGTGACTTGGCCAGGTTACAGTAAAATACTTCTTTTTAAAGAAAATATTCATGCCTATTATGCCCTCCACATCCATATGTAAGCCTAACTCATTGTTCCTTTCCTGATCTTCATATCAAGATGAAGTCCAAATATATGGATGGGGATCTTCACATTTCATATCCTTCTTGAGATTAGGAGGAACTTTTGATTATGATTTTTTGGCTAAGCTTGTGATGGTCTTCAGACTGATTGCTCTCATAGGTGGATTTGAGATG
Organism: Protopterus annectens; assembly: GCF_019279795.1. NCBI lineage: Eukaryota > Metazoa > Chordata > Ceratodontiformes > Protopteridae > Protopterus > Protopterus annectens. The sequence goes on from NC_056735.1 coordinate 433,763,099, forward strand.
TCCTTGTGGTTCTTTGGGATGCCGAACATAACTGGTATTCTAGGGGTACAGATGTCTATATAATTATAAATGTCAGCTTCAATTTTGCCTGCCAAATATAAAGGACATCTCAAATCCACCTGTGAGAGCCCTTGTTGATGGGAGGTCGTCCATTACTTATCCCTGTTCTAAACTCATTGACAGCATCCTGTCAAAATATTTAAAAAATATTCAGGGTCTATGCCGAGATTCCTGGACCTTTTTAGAGAATATCAATGATATTGCCTTTGATGAAAGTTATAATTTTTTGACAGTGGATGTAGTAGACCTCTATATTTCCATACCACATCAGGAAGCTGTTGAATGGATAGGTCTACTTCTTGGTGAGTTCAGGGCTCCTAAAGGTGAAATTGATTTAGTTACTGAATTACTGGACATTGTTCTTTCCACAAACTATTTCATTTTTGGAGTTGATTATTACTTCCAGAAACAAGGGGTGGCCATGGGCTCCACTTGTGGAGCTAGTGTTGCCAACTTCTTCGTTGCATTCTGGGAAAAGTATTTCCTGATGAATAAAACACATCTTACAAAATACATCAGGTTCTACACAAGGTTCCTAGATGACATCTTCATTCTATTCCAAGGTAATAGTGGGGAAGCTGGCCAGTTTGTTCAGGAACTTAATGAAACCACAGAATTTCTGAAATTCACCTCAAAATTTTCTACTATTGAAATAGATTACCTTGATGTAAAATTAACTAAAGATGTTACTAGTCACAGTTTCACTTCTACTGTCTATAGGAAACCCACATATTGTAATTCTATGCTCCACTTCTCAAGTTTTCATCCTTACAAACAGAAACGTTCCATTCTTAAGGGACAATTAGTGAGAGCTGGTAGGATGTGTAGCACTATTGTTGATTTCAAAATTGAATGTAAATTTTTAAGGGAGATGTTCCTTAATCGTGGGTACCCAGTAGGCCTATTAGATGATTTGATAAAGGAGGTTGAGTTTAAAAGAAATGAAGGGGTGTATAATCCTATTCTCAATCAATTAGAAATCTGTATAGACCAAGGCCTTAATGATAGCAATTTATTAACCCCAAGCATTATAGATGAGGTAAGCAATGAAAACTGTAAGAGTCAATTTGTATTGAGCTTTGTTACGACTTTTAGTGTCAACTCTCAGACTATCTGGTCAATTATACTTAAAAACTGGTATTTTATTTCTAATAATTCCTTTCTAGTAGAGAAACTAGGAGGTCAACCCCGTATTGTATATAAGAGGGGAAGTAATTTGAAGGAATTACTACAAAGAAGTGTACCACAAGTTCAATACAGTAGACAAGGTATGTCTCCTTGTGGTTTTTGTAAATGGTGTAAAGTAGTTAAGGCAGGTAATTCCTTTAGTATTAGAAATAAAAAATTCCAGATTTTTCATAAATTGAACTGTGAATCAAAATTGGTCATCTATATTGCATTGTGTAATTGCTGTCCGGGGTTCTTTATAGGGAAAACGGACCGTAGGGCCCGTGACAGGTTTTATGAACACGACTATGCGATTAGGAAGAACTCTGATGACAATGCATTAGCTAAACATATTAATGCTCATGATGGACACAGTTTTTCATTCATGTGTATAGACCAAGTTCCATATAACATTTGTGGAGGTCCACTGTCTCTAATTTTAGAGAATATGGGAGCTTGAATGGCAATTAAAACTAGATGCATTCAAGTTCCTGGGACTCAATGAAAATTGTAATATTTCAGCTGTCTTAAAATTAAGAAGTTACCTTAGATAGGGAACCATTTCATGATACACTTATGATTAGTTTTTTGTATAAGTATATACATACATTTATGAACATAATTAGTTTTTAAAAGTTGTTTAATTTTAAAAGTTTATATTTTGGTTTACATCCCATATACACTATTTTATTAAATTCCTATATTATTATGATTGCACATATTTTTATAAACTTTTTAATGCAGTAAAATATAGAGATAAGTATGGTTATATATACATGTTTTATATTAGTGTAATGGGATATTGTGTTTTGTCACTTCCTGTTGTTATAAAAGCGTGTTTTTTGATTCATAATTTGTTTCTCTGAAGAAGCCGCTCCAATTGGGGCGGTGAAAAACGCTACATTCTTGTTTAATAAAGTTGCGTTTAAGACTAAAGAAGAAAGACTTCTTATTGGGCTTAGGACTTAAGGTTACCTGCATTTTTTCGTTTTAAGTAGTTTTTTTATCTTTTTGCAACAATTGAATGCTGTTTAAAGGTACAGTAACCACCTTCCTGAACTACCTGCAAAGTCCATATAGCAGCAAACTTTTCCTTAGTAAGTGCATCAATACCTGATTCACCGTCACCAAGCATAGGTGTTTGATGCATCAGAATGTATCAACTGCAAAAGTTCAGTACTGCCTGTAACAATCTCTTTCGGGTTGCAAAGCATTGCATCCTTTTTTATAGGCTTGCATAATTCTTTTTGAAGGATGAGTACCATAACTACTGACTAGGAAGATTTTAAACATAACTGTTTTCTTATTTCCCATGTCTTATAAATAATACGCCAAAATACCATGATCTCAAAAGGATGTAAATAATTAACATACTGGCAACCTATTTGCTTGTGGATGGAGAAGGTAACAATCGAAAAGTAAAACTAAAAATCCTACAGTTACCTGTAACAGCTGTGGGAGCCAGTCAAGTCTCAAATTAGAAGTACCACTGAGTAACCCTTTTCTTTTGCACAGTTTTAGTTTTCAGTGCCACATTAGCTTCCAGGGTGAAACAAATGTATTCTTCTTGTCCAGTTATTAGAACGCAAAGTTACTTGAAAGAGACTTTTCCAGCAGGTTACATTTGGTCAAAGAAAGAAGGCTAGAAACAATTCATTCCTGATCAGTCCTTTATTCCATGCAGTTAGGCAGATACACTTTCTGAGACAGTGTTCACCTGAGCTGTAATTTATCAAGAACAATGTAAGGTGGACAGTAATCTTAACTATGACCCCTGAGCATGACCCTGGTTTGTAATCATTCTTAAGTTGATCTAAGGCACATGGAAGGTTTACTTTTACTCTCAGACTAAGTGATACTTCAGGGGGTTTTCAGGGATACACAATAGTTCTTCATTTGTGCACAGCCTTGGATGGACGAATTGGCTTAAACTCAAAGGGTTATGTTTAGACCGAGACCTACCCACCAATGTTAAATGCCTTACTTTTAAGACACAGCTTGTGATGAGTGGTGGGATAAAGTAGAGCTGCAGCAGTCAGCTTTCTGTGTGGATGGTGTTTCGGTAATTGGTGAAAGAGTTGATGCAGTGAATTTATTGGCAAAAAGCAAAGTGTCCTGTGCAGACTGGATCAATGGTAAATCCACAGAGCTTAAAGTAGACACAGGTTCAAAGTGTAAAGTTATATCAGCAGACACATTTGCTAAAGTGAGAACTAATGAGCAACTCAATGTGGACAATAGTGTAAAACTTGTTGCTTATGGAGGTGAAGAGATGGATTGAGTTGGGTTGGGTTGGGAGGGTGGCCTAATGGTTAAGGTGTTTGCCTTACAAACACAAGGTGCAGGGTTTAAGTCTCACAGGGAATAATTGGCTAGGCTTAAAATGGCTTGCAAAGGCAGTTAGCTTAGCACTAATCTATGAACCTATGAGATTCCAACCATAGACTCAGTGATGCTTTCATGTTATTTGGCCAAGAACTGTTATAATTTGTTATTCTATGTAATCAGTAGACCAATACAGTCTTTGATGGGCCTCAAAGATAGTTTGAGAATTAATCTGCTTTCTTTTGCCAAAGAAGTTCATCACTAATGTGCATCTTCTAATTCTAATTTTTTCTGAAGCGATTTTCTCAGAATATGCTGATGTTTTTGATGATAGGTTGGGCAAACGACCAGTAGTGTATTCCATGAAGTTAAAGCCAGAGGTCACTCCAGTAATTAGACTAGCAAGAAGAGTTCCAATAGCTATGCAAGACAAAGTTAAGGCTCAGTTGGATAAAATGGTGCAACAAGGTGTAATTTGGCCAGTGACAGAACCAACTGAATCAGTATCATCTATGGTAGCAGCTCACAAAAAAAGTTCAGATGTAATCAGAATATGCATTGACCCAAGAGATTTGAACAAAGCATGGAAAAGACCATATCATCCAATGTGCACAGTTGTAGAGGTCACAGCTCTAATACCAAATGCCACTGGCTTTTTTCTTTTTTAGATGCAAAGAGTTCATTTTGGCAAGTGATGCTTGATCACAAATCTGCATTACTAACCACTTTTGGTATTCTGTTTGGCAGATACAGCTTTCTAAGGATGCCATCTGGAATCAATTCTGCAAGTAAAGTCTTCCAGCGTACAATGGAGCACATTTTTTGAGTTATCCTTGTGCCATAATAGCAGAAGATTTATTGGTTGGAGGCAACGGTAAAGCAGAGCATGCAGAAACCTAAAGAAAGTTCTAGACAGAGCACGTGAAGTAAACTTGAAGCTCAATCCTCTGAAGTGCAAATTGAGACTTCCAGAAATTATATATATATAGATCATTTATTTACCAGTATGGGCTTGAGACCAGACCCAACCAAGCAAGTAGCAATTCTTGAGCTGTAAGTATCAGACACTGTTCAAGCTCTACAGCATTTTTTAGACATGGTCAACTATTTAGGCATTTATACCAGACTTCAGTGAGTTGACAACACCTTTAAGAGAGCTAATGTGCAAAAATGTTCCATGGTCATGGTTAGAACAGCACCAAAAAGTGTCTGATGACCTCAAGCAGAAAATTGCCAACACACCTACATTAAGATATTATGATGTGAACTGACCAGTTACTCTTTCCTGTGTTGCTTCAAAATCTGGTCTAGGTGCAGTTATACTTCAAGATGGCAGACCAGTAGCCTATGCATCTAGAACACTTACCCAAACTGAGATGCAGTATGCTCAAACTGAGAAAGAACTTTTGGCAACAGTATTTGGATGTTCCAAATTTCATGATTATATTTATGGTCGAGCTATTCAGATTGAGGCTGATCACCAACTTCTAGTTACTATTTTAAAGAAGCCTATGCATTCAGCTCCAGCAAGGGTACAAAGAATGATTCTCAAATTGCAAAAGTATAACTTCAAAATGGTCTATACAAAAAGCAAACTACTCTATCTAGCTGATACTTTATCCAGATTGCCCAGGAATACAAAGGAACACATTGACGGTGAGACTATTGACTTTGATGTGATGGCAGTGTGAAATTTTTCTACCACTAGGCTTGATGAGTTGAGAAATCACACTAAAAATAATTTGATTTTGCAAAAACTCAATCACTACCTTAATGTTGATGGCCATCAAAGCAATCTACTGTACCACGAGAAGTGCAAACCTAATTTCCCTACAGAGATGAAATGTTGAAGGAAGATGGCAATATTTTCAAAGGTTTTAAAATTGTTGTTCTTCCTTCCTTACAACAAGAGTATATCCAGATTTTGCATTGTGGTCACCCAGGTTCCTTATCCACCAAGAAGCGAGTGAGGTAATTAGTATTTTGGCCTTCATTACCAAAAGACATTGATAAAGTACTTTCTTCTTGTCCCATATGCATTTAATGGTCAAGACATAACAATTCAGACATTTTCTTAAATCTGCTTAACCTTATGAACGTACCTCATGATAATGTTGTCAGATTTCCAGCTCAATGACTTCTTTCCAGGCAAACAAGAACTATGTTATCTATTCCTACCAATCACTAAAGCTTAAAACCAGGAATAATAAAGCCATTAAGGTTCAATTATTTAAGAAACGTTCAATCCAGAAGTCATCGTACTACAAGGTGAGCAAACTTCTTTCTCCAATAAGGGAAGGAGAAATGGTCAGACTTCAAACAGAAAAAGGTTTTGGCCACATAGATCAAGTTACTGGCAAATGTTCTGAACTGAGATCCTACCTTATTGATTCTGAAGGTACGCAGTACAGACGAAACCATAAGTGTCTGTTACCTGTACCAGAATCACTTTCACAACATTGTTATAGCAACTTAGACTCTAAATCTCAGAGAAAACCAACTATTATTTCCATCCCAGAGGGAGTTCCTACCTTTGACTCCATACCTGAAGATATTCCAAGTAAATCACAGATTGAACATTTTTCAGAGACAGCTCCAGTAGTAAAGCCCAATTCCCAATTTTATATCACATGTTATGGATGAGTATCTAAGCCCAGTGTGAAATATATAGCAACATGGACTTAACTGTGTATATATGTATTATATCTTGTATTAATGCATGACTAATAATTGTCTGTGATATCTGCATGTCAAAATATTCATAACATTGCATGTTTTGTTTTCAAGAGGGAGGATGTAGATCAGAGAGCATGTGCATGTATCTTTAAGCAGCATGTCAAAGACTGAGAGTGCACATATAAATATCTAGCACATGCCATTCCTAGTGCCATTTTGAAAATGCAGCCAAGGAGTAAGCATGCATGATTATAGCAGTTAGTTTGTATATAAGTTACTTAAGTTAAAGTCAGTAAACTTCTATCATGATGTGTTTGTATAAAATAAAGCTGCTTAAACAGAACCCACGAAGACTCATCTATTGTGTCCAAAGTAGCAGCTTGAGGCATTTAATAAGTAGTTCTGAGAGTCTGTGACCTTAACAAATTAGGTCTGCAGATCAGGTGATGAAGAACAGCAGGGATGGAAAGAGTTGGAAGATGATGAGGGGACACAGTATATTAGCCTGATGATGTACAGGAGCATGTCTAGTTGTCATTGAGTTTTAAATAGATTTTTGAATGAGGTGAGGTTTGTCTGTTACAAGAATATTCAGAGGGATCAAGTTCCATTTTTTTTTTGAGATTTGATTTAAATAAAGGGAGTCGCCGAAGTTGTTGATTTGGTGACTTTTTGCAGAAATCTGTTAGAAGATCTTAGGGGGTCTCTTGTCAGTTTGGATTTGTACTAAGATTTTGACAGATGGACATTTATTATACTAGCACATGATAGAATGGGTTATAGTAAGTTGGTTGAAAGCCAAGAGGTTGGGCAGTTCTACCCATTTTAGTTGATGGAGAGCCATGCAGTGATAGATTCTGTTAGGAAGATTAGTGGCAAATTTGGCAATTTTATGGTAGCAGGTATCTAGCTTATTTAGTTCTGTTTACTTAGGTTCAAAAATATTGGGTTGGCATATAGAAGGATGGATAGAAGGTGTGTTCTGGCAATCACTTGCCTGGAGGAGTTGGGAAAATAAGGCTTGATTCTACAGCTGGAACCTAATTTGAATATGTTTTTTTTAATAACTTGGCACAGATGTTTGTCAAACTTTAGACAGCTATCAGTGGTGACACCTAGCAGCTTTGTATCTGTGATTGGTTTGATTACTGTGTTGGAAGAGATGATTCTAAAATGCTGATTGTGGCTGTTGGCTTTATTGTGGCTGTTTTGGCTGTTGGAGTTTAGTATGAGTTGGAGGCTGTGTATGTAGGATTCAATTGCAGAGAATGGTTGTTTCTTATAGCTGACATAAGGAGGATTTAGAGCAGATGACAGTGGACTCATCTGCATATTGGATGAGGGTGGCAAGGTTAGTGGTCGAGTGAAGTTTGTTAAGATAGAGAAAATAAGTGTGCCTAGTATAGATCTTTGTGGGGCACCAACAGTGATTGATAGCAGAAAGGAGAGATATTTTTGCTATGTCACAGCCTGTTGGTGATTGGAGTGATAGGTGTGAAACCAGGTTAGGGCTTTCTGAGATAAGTTGAGGAAGACAAGCTCATAAAAGAGCTGTGTTAACATAATGAAGCCTCAGCATATCAGGGAGGTTCCAAGTATACTGAAAAGGGCAGGGTTGCTCATAAAGGTCAGTCAGCATGGTTGGCTGGAGTTTTGTTTTGTTTTCTTTGGAACCCGATATAAAAATCTATGACTGTTATCACAATCAGTTGAGTTCAGTAGCTGGAAGCTCAACACCTTGCCTAGTGAAAGTAAGCATCTCAACATCTTATTTTGCCCTGCTAAATTAATTAAGTTAGCTAGGGAACAGTTATTCTTTAGACAGTCAGGAAATACAATGAGATTAGTTAAATAGTGTTTTTCTGCATTTGTTTGAATCTGTCCAACTGTGTATTTTTATTTCTTCAGTGATTGTAACTTTGATGTTTATTGTACTTGTATTTAGATATTTAATATTCTCATATTTTCTATTTTATTATTTTTATTAAATATTGTATATTCCCGAGGTAACAATATAGCTACACTTGAAGACACCTTGAACTGGATATCTTGTCACTACCCCCAAGAAACCCTACTTTTCGAAGACTTTAATATAGACTGGGCC
>NC_056735.1:433776430-433921430 GCF_019279795.1 Protopterus annectens
GTTATGCTGTGTTTCTGCCATCCACAAATGGTCTCATAGGTGATAACTTGGCTCTTATCATCTGACGCATTGGATTGAGATATGTATTTAATACTGTGAATGTTCTGATGTCTATTGTTCATCTGTCTATGTAGCATATACTTGTCATTATCCCACTCCATTCAGATTCATTTTCAATGGTCATCCTGGTTTCTCTGTGTAGCCAATTTGAACCTCTTTTTTGATTTGATGTTGCCATTTGAACCCCTAGTTTTATTTTTTACCTGGTTTTCCTTTTATTATTTTCTTAGTCTAGTTCTCAAATAAGGCTAATGGTTCAATCAATGGGGGTTACAATACACTGATACATAAAATTGATCTATTCATCACAAACATTTTCCATACAATTGACACAACAAATTTTTTACATACATTTATAGTAATGTGGGTCAGGTTTGGTTAAGAAAAGGTCCGGTAAGGTCGAGGTGGAAGGAGGGAAGGTGTTTGGGGAACTACAGTACACCTACAGTATCAGTTGGCAGTATGTCAGTAGTAGTCAAGTATTTGTTTGTAGGCCCTCCTTGTTGGGACAAGATTGTACATCCAAGTGTCCGGATTGATTGGATTGTCCATTATTATTGTTAGCTGCTTACCCCAGCTCTTCCTCCTGGCTCCCTCCTTGCTCCCTTTGTTCTGGTTGGCTTTTGGGGCCTTGTTTGGTGTGGTTTTGTTTGTTTATTACTTCAGTTGGCCTCAGTTGGCCCAGACTGGTGGTGGCCAGTTATATATTCCCCCAGTTTATTATGTGTTATTCCTACAATTATTTCTGTGTTTGTTGTTATGCGTTGTTATTATTGTTGTTGGCTTCTTCCCATTGGCACTCTCTCCTCCCCTCTCCAATCCCTCTCACTGTCACCTCCCAACACCTTTGGTTTCAACACCCTTTGTTCAGTGGGTCGTGGTGGAGACGGGGTGGACGGGGGGAGGACCTGACCTAGGGTAAGCTTTATAGTCTTTATAGTCTTAAGGTCCCTACTCGTTTTTCTTGCTCTTTGGTGCATTTGAGTCTAACTAGATGTTCATCAATACTGACAAAGCACCTTTCATATTTATACTTTTCCTCTTTTATTAGTCAATCAATTTAGTATAAGTAAGTAAGTTAATTTTAATTCAGTAAGTAGTGTCTGAATCTGATATTGCTTGCTCCACAGAACAGTCCAGCAGTTCTAACTGTTGTTCAAAAAGTGATAAAAAAGAAGAATGTGGAAGGAGATCCCTCAACACCTGCTGGAAAATTGCCAGTGCCTTAGGCCTTGGGCACATTTTTAAGTCTAATACATTCTCGGAAGTAAAAAATCAAGTTTGCACTCCAACTCTAAAAAGTTTGTTGTCAAACAAGTTCAACCTAGTTGCAAAGTCACTCATAGTTTGTTGTGTTGTTCAGCAAAGCAGCCTAATTATATTATTATTATTCCCCTAGTCCAGGCAGAGCAACATTTCCAATAGTTCCACACTGCAGCTCTCCAGTTCCCTAATAATTCTTCAACAATGGTGTTGTTCCCATTGAGCACCTCTCGGTGTGCTCTGGAAACCGCTTCAACTTGCTGTGATAGCCGATGCTATAATTAGATTAAACAAAGATATCTCTCCCCTGGTTGTTTTGTAAATGAAGGAATGCATTCTCTTATTAAAAAGCTTGAAGACATCCAGCATTAAAACACATGTAATATATCCTGCAAAATGAAGACTATTTTGCCTGATGGAAGAAAACATGTGAAACCCTGGAAGATGTTGTTTCCTTTTTCAGAAAAATAACTTGTTTAATCCTACTGAAGAAATGGCATTAAGCCAATCATTAAAAAGACAGGCTACTAGAAATGAATTGACTGCAAAAGAGAAAAACAAAAAGTTTAAGGACAAGTAAAATATTTACTTGTTATTCATATTGTAATATTGTTTTTAAGTAATTTGTTTCTTTGAAACAACTTTCAAAAGGACATTCAAGAAAAGGTAATAATTTCCTAGTCTTCATTAATAATTTCAGTCTTAACAAGTAATAGTGTTTTTGCAGTTGTAATATACTTGTGTTTTCATTAGAGATGGTATAAATATAAATAAATAAATTGCTTTAGTTTTAATAATAAGTGTCTAAATCAAGGTACTAAAGTAATACAATCTATTTTTTCTAAATCAAATTACATGATGTACAAATAATGATTATTAAGTAAGGCTTGCTTTAATTGTCATGCTTAAACAATGGGATATAAGTGAATAGTGACTGTATTTTTTATTTTCTAATTTTTCATTGTTTAAATTAAATGCCTTAATATTTATTAGTAATGTCATTAACTGATGGGAGATTGGCTTGAAATATAAGATTTTGATATATTTTGAGGGACTAGAGACTTGAAATGATTCCTTTCTCCTCTTCACGGTTAATCTGATATAAACGCATTTTTTATTTAATCTTCGGGTCATCAGGCACATCGCGAGCCTTTTAGCTTTCATATGTCTTTCTTTCCAGCATTTCTCCACCCTGAAAGTATAGAAGAGCTTGCAAAGTTTTTTTCCTATATGGCACAAACTTCTGGGTATCAATACAACAGTTTGGCTTTGGTCTTGAATAGACCGAGAGAAAGGAAGCACTTTGCAACCTTTAACTAAGTCAGAAAAAGGAAATGTTTGACATAAAGAAATGGAACATCAAAATGGATAAGTGTGAATGTTTTACACTCTAAAATTTGATATTTATCCTGCTTAATATAGGAATTGTAAGTAGATAAAGGTTTTTACCTCTCTTTCTTTTACATGTGCTTTGAGAAGCTTAAAATGTTATGTGTAATGAAATATTTATGGTAAAAGATATAACAGGGAAAAGAGGCATGGTATTTAAAGGAATTGTACTGGAAAGTGTGTGATGTGTACGGAACACCACTAAGTTTTAATAAAAGTTATAAAATCAAATAAACAACAAAGCTTTCAGGAGAGAACTTCCTTCATCAGTGTTCATAAAATCAACATTTCAATACATTTAAATATCAAATCCATAAGCGGTCATAAGACAGAAACCCCCCCAATCAAATAATGCAGATAATTAATCCTCACAACACTTCAAAGGTTCTTGATCTTAAAGAACTGACCTGTATAAAAGAACTCATTTTAAATTATTTTTTCTTCCTTTCAAAATTGATTTAATGCTAATAGCTGTGTTAATACCTAGTATAAGATCAGCTTCTTGTCATAGTACCCAGCCATATTCCAATGTTTCCAACTTATTGTTAGTATCCCCTCCCTTTAAATGCTTTAATAATATCTGAAAAACCCTAAACTTGAATGAATGTGTTGAACCACATTCCATCACATGTTTATCAAGGGAGTTGGTACTAACCTGTTGCCTTAGCTCAGATTTGTGCTCAGTTATATGGTCTTTAAGTCTTCTTGTAGACTTTCCTATGTAAAAACTAGAGCATGTCTGGCATATAGCCAAATATATGATATTAGCAGTATTAAATGCTACATAAGTTCTAAATATATATCTGTTATTAGTTACTGGATCTCTTATTAGTTACTGGATGTATAAATTCCTCATTCATTTTGTGGAATAAATTGTTTGACTGTTTGACTTCAGTCTGCTGGTTTGAGGCCTTTGTTTCTTTGTTGACATGTAGGGAAAGCATTGTAAACTTTAATGTGCTGCACAAAGTCAGATATCTTGTGTTAAGGTAAGATTTATATCTATTTCAAACTATTCACAGCATTCATTTATTTTGTTATTGGCATTCTTATATCTTAACATGTATTTCGTCTTAGCTTCCCCACGATTTAATAAAATCCATGTAGGCACTATGTAGAGCCTACATAGACTGCATCCATGTACACAGTCACGGTTCCCCCTCCGCAGTGTGCCATACATATTAATGATGGCGTGCCACCGAGGGAGAGCACAGGAACAGGGATATTGAATTCATATAGGGAGAAGTGTAGAGGCTTCCCATGGTTGTGAATGCCTGGTCAGATGTAATGTGCAGGTTGAGGCCACCTGTAATACTGTTGAAATGCTGTGAATGGTTTTAAATGTGTAATATTGTATTTTTATGAATTTTTCTTTTTTTCCTGTCTGTGTGTTTGCACGGCATGGTGTGTTGCAAATCAATGTAAAGCTGTGCTCACATATAGACAGCTGACACTTGTAACACATCTAAAAATAGAAATCATATGTAATTAATTATTATAATTACAACTTTTTTTAATTGCCATTTGTATGGCGCAGTGCAGAGTGCAGCAGAGCCAAGTAGCACTTATACATACATAGCCAACACCTGCCAGACATCTAAAAATAGAAAATGGATGTAATTAATTATTTATTTCTGTGTTTGTTTAAGTATGTTTGCATGGCACATTGCAGTGCTCAGCAACGCTAACAGGTAGCCCAGTAGTATATGTGAAGGTATAATAATTTTCATAATATCCAAGTAGCTAAATTGGTAAAGTTACAGTCTAATGCTTAGTAGGGCCTGGGTTTGAGTCCATAGCAGTCATAAGATGTCTGTAATTTAAATTAATATATACGTTTAATTAAAAAAAAAAAAAAATTTCTGAAATCTGGCAGTGCTGAGCACTGCTTGAACATGCTAACGGCTACCACTGTTTGTGCTATGCTAAGCTTTGCTAAAACCTCAGTGGTGCTAAGCTTTGCTAAAACCTCAGTTGTATGAGTTTTCACTCTGCTTAGCTCCACTTAGCTGATTTGCACACTGCTAAGTGACACAGCACTTTTTTGAATGTTGCTCAATGATGTGTAAGGGTGGGAAAACAGCCTATATTAGGCATAATAGGCAGGGATTCTGCACCATTGTTTGTAGTCTGCTTATCTGCTGATATGCTAGGCAGTGTTGGAGTGGGTGCACACTTTTGGGTGCAGAGGTGGGATGTGCAAGAGTCCAGGGTCTTTGTTGGGTTCCTGGTAAAATATTATGAACCCAGGCTGATGCAGGGTGGTTTCCAAAGCTCAGAATGTAAGAAAAAGGCCTGGGACTGGTTGGCCAGGGAACTTACCAGTGTTACTGGTATCTTTCACACTGATGAGCAGAGTCATTGCCATTATGATGATGTGATGAGCAGAAAGAGGGGAACCTTGGACATCTGGGTCCAAGAGGCAAGAGCTGGGCATGCCCCGCAAATATGCAAGTATGTTTTCCATTGTTTTACCAAAATGCAAGCTGGATGTCTGCAAAACTGGTATGCATAATAGTGTGCTTCACTTCCAACAGCTGCATCTGAGCGAACTTGCAATGTTGAGCCCCATGCCAGGTGCCTGGCCAGGTTGCTCTGTGAGTGTGGTAAGTACAGATTTATTATGCTAACTGCAATGAAATAATCAAGAAAGAGTAATGCATTTACTGTAATAATATATACACAATAAAAAACTGTAGTGCAGTAAATGGGCAAGTAGAACTGTAGTGCAATAAATGGGCAATTGGAGCTGTAATGCAATAAATGAAAAATGACAACTGTATTGCAATAAACAATAAACAAAAAAATGACAACTGTATTGCAATAAACAATAAACAATGCTAATAACAGTAAGCAAAATGGTGTACAGCAGGATTGTGTTGTCATAACCATTGCAGCAGAGCTGCATGCATTGCTTGTCTATGGTAAGGTTACTGCAGTCAAGTGTAACACTGTAATAGCTGTATAATGCAAAACTAATGGCCTGCAAACCATATTGCTCAACTCGTAGTATGGTCCAAGGATGTCTTCAGGCCAATATCAGTCACATAATACTCTCTGTTCTTCCTACTCCGGGTAATAAATGTATATGGGTGAGGTAGCTCAGTCTATGGGCAGTATGGACTTCACAGACATTTATCAGCAATACCAAGAAAGTGTCAAGCAGCAATGTTGATTCCTAAATAAACCTGTTGTAATATATGCAGTATGGCTGTATTCCATGCATGTGTGTTCTACTGTCACTGCAGTCAAGCCTAACATTATAATAGTTCTAGAATGCAAAACGAATGTCCTATAATATGTATTGCGCAACTCATACTATGGTCCAAGGTTGTTTCCAGGCCAATATCAGTCACATAGGTTCATAGATTCATAGGTAGATACTAGGCTATCTGCCTGAGGGCATTTATAAGCCTAGCCAGAGTGTGTTGGCATTCGCTGCCCCATTGATTAATTAACTGATCCTCTGTCAAGCAGAGCCAATGAAGTGATCCCAGGAGTGTATTTTCTGTTACCCATCAACTCGTCAAGGTTTCTCTTGAAGAGTGTTAGTGAGGGGCTCTGCCTGATGTAATTTGGAATTTTGTTCCAAAGCATGGGGAGTCTCTGTGACAGGAATCTATCCCTTCAGCATGTTCTATTTATTGTTGTGGCGAGGTTTAGCTCACTAGAGCGCGTGGCTCACAGTGACTTGGATTTCTTTAGGTGGAGCATATCCATCAATTCTGAGTTGGACATGGCCTTGTAAGTCAGGCAGAGATCACCTCTGAGTATGTAATATGCCACTGAGTACAGCCAGAGTTTTTTGTCGGGCTGCATAGGACATATGTTTGAGACCAGTAATCCTCTTGGTGAGGTACTTTTATGGTCTTTCCAGCTGTTGGAAGTATCTTGTGAGGTACATCCCAAATAGGGCATTGTACACTATGATGGGTGTAATGAGTGATGAGAAGAGGGGCACTATAACATCTTTATTTCTAGATGCAAACCCTTTAGTAATTAGATGGGCCAAATAGAAGGATTTCCTAACTACTTTCACAATATGATTATCAAAGGAGAGATTACTATCTACCTGGGTCCCCGGATCTCTTATTACCTCTTCTGTATTAAGGGGGCTGCCACCTATGTGGTAATTCATGGGCGTTTTGTTTTTCCCAAATGGGATGACTATGCATTTTTTAGCATTTAGCTTGAGGCCATGACTTTGACACCAGGTGTCTGTCTCAGTAAGGCCCTTTTGGAGGATGTCCATGTCAGCTGGAGAGTCAATTATGGCTCCCAGTTTGCAGTCATCTGTGAACTTGGTTAACCATAGTCCTCCTGTGTTTGCCTGTACTTCTGAGAAGTATATGCCATACAGTAGGGGTCTCAGGACTGAGCCTTGTTGGACACTTGTGGGAAATAGGAAATTTACTGTAGGGATCACTTCTGTGGCTCTGCTCGACAGGGGCACAGGAAAATAATTTTCTTTCATGGCAAATTCCAGGTTACCTTTTTGGCTAGGCTTATATAGGCCCTATGGCTAATATCCAAGTACCTACCTATGAACCTATGAACCACATGTGACTGGTTTAGAGTCGGACCTGGAGCCCACTATTCTTACCGTGTGAGTTCTGTCTGTAAGCCAGTTGGCAACCCATCTCGTAACGTAATGATCTCATTTTCTCCCACTCTAAGAACAAAAGATATATGGTTGAGGCAACCCATGTTATGAGCAGATATTGGGTTTAGATTTCACAGACACTTATCAGTAATACCAATAGGTTCATAGGTATGTACTAGGCTATCTGCCCAAGGGCATATATAAGCCTAGTCAGAATGTGTTGGCTTTCGCCGCCCCCTTAGATTAGTTCATTGTGCCTCTGTCCAGCAGAGCCATTAGTTCCCTGTGCCTCTGTCCAGCAGAGCCACTGCAGTGATCCCCAGGGTAACTTTTCTGTTTCCCATCCACTTGTCAAGGTTTCTCTTGAAGAGTGTTAGTGAGGGGCTTTGCCTAATGTAGATTGGAATCCTGTTCCAAAGCATGGGATGTCTCTGGGACAGGAATCTATCTCTCTAGCAAGTCCTATTTATCATTATGGTGAGGTTTAGATCCCTAGAGCATGTGGCTCTTGGGGATTTGTTTTTTTTTTAGGTGGTGCATGTCCATCAATTCTTGGTTGGACATGGCCTTGTATGTCAGGCAGAGATCACCTCTGATTAGGAGGTATGCAACCAAGTACAGCTGGAGTTTCCTCAGTCGGGCTGCATAGGGCATCTGTATGAGGCCAGTAATCCTCTTGGTGAGGTACTTCTGTGGTCTGTCCAGCTGTTGCAGGTGTCTTGTAAGGTGCATCCCAAATGGGGCATTGTACTCTATCATGGGTCTGATGAGTGATGAGTAGAGGGGCACAATAACCTCTTTTTTTCTAGATGCAAACCCTTTTGAGATTAGGTGGGCCACATAGAAGGATTTTCTAACCACCTTGGCAATATGATTATCAAAGGAGAGAGTACTATCTACTTGGGTCCACAGATCCCTTATTTCATTTTCTGTATTGAGGGGACTACTATGTATGTGGTAGTTTGTGGGTACTTTTTGTTTTCCAAAGGGGAGGCCAAGATTTTGACACCAGGTATCCGTCTCAGTGAGACCCTTCTGGAGGATGTCTGTATCAGCCGCAGAGTCAATTATGGCCCCCAATTTGCAGTCATCTGTGAACTTGGTCAACCAAAGTCCTCCTGTGTTTGCCTGTACCTCTGAGAAGTATATACTGAACATAAGGGGTCCCAGGACTGAGCCCTGGGGGGCGCCAATTGTAACTGGTTTAGAGTCAGACCTAGAGCCTGCAACTCTGACCATGTGGGTTCTATCCATGAGCCAATTGGCAACCCATCTCATGATGTAGGGGTTTATGTTCAGGCTAGTGAGCTTGTCTATAATACCAGAATGGGGAATGGTGTTGAAAGCCTTTGCGAGGTCTAGGTAGGCTGTGTGGACCTCCTTTCCCTCATCTACAGCCTTGGTAACTGTCTCAAAGAAGTTCACTAGGTTTAGGAGGTATGATCTGCCCTTAACAAAGTCAAACTTGGAAGGGTTCAATGTTTGGAGGTTCCCAATGTCTCTGTTAATGAGTTTCATGATGATGAGCTCCATAGCCTTGCAGACCAGGCTAGTTAGGCTTATAGGGCAATAGTTCCCAGGGTCCGTTGTGGCTCTAGCTTTGTGGAGTGGGAATAACTGTTCCTGTGCGCCACTGTATGGGTAAGTAGCCTGTAGAGAGGCCAAGTTTGAACAGTGTGTTTAGGTGAGTGGTTAGCTCATTTTAGAGTTCGTGTATGACACAACCTGGGACTCCGTCCGGTCTCACTGAAGCTGTGTTTTAGGCTTTGGATGGGGCTGTTTTAACCTGTGTCAGTAATTTCCAGGCGTCTACATTCTTCTGCTATGGTTATGGGCCATTTATGGGATAAGAGGGGGGTGAGGTTTGCACTAAACCTGTCTGCCAGAATGTTGGCAATATCAGTCGGTTCAGTGTGTTTTGTGCCATTCTGCACTAACTCAGAGCAGATCTGAGAGTTTTCCATTTAGGTTCTTGACATAGCTAAAGAACGCTTTGTGGTTATCTTTGGAGTCCTTGGCAATTTTTCTTTTAAAACTAGCCTTGGATGATTTTATTTGATTTATTTATTTTATTTTACATTTGTTTACCGGGATAGTCCGCCTGGATACATGTCCATTTTCAGCGGATGCCCAGGGAGGAAAGCTTCACCTAGACAAACTTACATAGATTACACAGAAGTTAGCAAACAATTATAAAAACAAAGTGATTATATACAATGGGTAAGTAGTATTCCCTAGTAGGGACTCAAAATTCTCATGGACAGACAATTAAAAGTAAGAGACATCAGATTGGAATCAGAGCTTGGTGATGTAGTTACAAGTTATGATAATTGCAAAATATGCTTTTAGTTTATAACTTAATCAGGGTTGGTACATGGGCATAGCCAATTCACTTTGAGATACTGTTTGAGGTTTTTTTTTAAGAGACTTTTGGAGGATTGTAGGGTTATATAGTTTGGCAATGAATTCCAGGTTTTGCCAATGAAGTTGGCAAACAGGGATTCACCAGCAAAGTTATTAGCTTTGTGGGTTTGGACCAGTAGTTTATCAGCTGACCATAGCGATCTTATGTTGCTATATGGCTTAATAATATTTTTAAGTGAGGTGGTATCCTCAGGGTGGTACAAAATTTTGTGCGCTATTAAGAGTTGATTGAATTGAACTAAGCTGGGTAGTTCTAGCCACTCTAGTTGTTTAAGGTTCTGGCAGTGGTGGGTTATATAAGTGGAGTCAGTGGCGAATCTGGCAATATGATTGTAGCTATGGGACAGCTTACCTAGTTCGGATTTGTTGAGGTTTGAGAGTACAGGCGAGGCATATAAAAGAGTAGAGTAGGTGTGATCGGACAATTGCAGACCTAGCCAGTGGGGTCAAAATGTCTTGTTTGTATACAGTGATCCAAACTTCTTATTGATAGTCTGTATGATTTTGTTGACCTGTAGGTCAAATTTGAGATTATTGTCCATGATAACCCCTAGCAATTTGGTGTGATTATCTGGGGAAATAGTGGTACCATTGTTAGATGTGACAGAGAATGAAAGTGTGGTGGATCTACTAGTGGGAGAGAAGAGTAGAAGTTTAGCTTTATTGGGGTTCAGAAGTAGGCATTGGTTGGTGAGCCAGTTCTCGATAGTGTTATATGTATTTTGGGTTAAGATTTGCAAGTTGGATGGGGAGGTGGCTGAGCAGATGAGAGTGGAATCATCTGCGTATTGAATGCAGGTGGCTTTAGGGATAGCAGTGTGGAGGTTGTTGATAAAAATAGAGCAGAGTATTAGACCTAGTATGGACGCTTGAGGGACACCAAGTGTGAGAGGTAACTGGCTGGAGAGTTTGCCCTGCCATAGTACCACCTGCTGTCTACCAGTCAGGTAGGTCTGGAACCACTGGACAGCAGGCTTCTTGAGGGAAATAGAGTTTAGTGAAAGAATGAGAAGTTCATGCTTGACCATGTCAAAGGCTTTTGATAGGTCAAGAAAGAGGGCAGAGCTTAGCCTATTGTCATTCCTGTTTTGGTTTATGGCAGTAGTAAAGGAAAGAAGGGCTGCGGTGGTGCTCTGGTATGGCCTGAAACCATGTTGGGAATTGGATAGTAAGTTATTCTGTGAAAGGTATTGCGTTAGTTGCTTGTGTACACATTTCTCCATTATTTTGGCTAGTGGGGAAAGAATGGCAATGGGTCTATAGTTGGATATGTCTTAAGAGCTACCACCTTTATGGAGTGGGATGAGAGATATTTTCCAGAGGGAGGGTATAACATTTTTGGATAAGGTTCTGTTGATGAGGATAGATATGGGATATGCAATGGCATCTGCAGCTATTTGTAGGTACTCTGCAGGGAAGAGGTCAGCAGCGAGGGTGGTAGGTTTTAGTTTTTTTAGAAGTGTTTGATAAAACTAGTGGATATTGGTTGAAAGCTAAATTCCAGGTGATTATTAGGTAGATTAGTCATGTGGTTTAAGTTAGAGGGTTAGTTGATTTGCTAGAGATTGGGTTGCTTCAGTGAAAAAGTTATTAAAGGTGCTAACTATGGTCTCGGGGGAACTATGGGTGTAGTTAGCCGGGGTTGGGGTGGTGGAGTGACCTGGACAAAGTAGTTGATTTAAGCCTGCCCAGAACATTTGAGGGTCATTGTGGTGTTTTTGTAGGAGATTTTGGTAGAAGATTTTTTTTATCCAGTAAAATAGATTTTTTTTGTATCATTCCTGAGTTTAATATATTTGAGATGGTCAAGTGGGGCTTTGGTTGTTCTCCAGCTGGCCCAGGCTCTGTTTCTAGTTTTGATTTTAGCTTTGGTATCTTTTGTGAGCCATGGTGCTGTATTTGATCTAGTTTTTATTGTACGTGCAGGAGCATGGGAATCAAGGATACTTAGGAATTTAATGTTAAAGTGATCTATGGCCTCCTCTAATGTTAGATTTTTTAGTTTTGACCAGTCAACTGCTTTAATTCATTTTGGAATATAGCAACATCAAAGTTTTTCCTGTTTCTAAATGTTTTATATTCATGAGGGATCGTAGTTTCTTGCTGATACTGATCAGGGATGTCTTTCCTTTTGGGATTTTACTCTTTTCTATACTAGTTTCCTCCTTTTATTGTATAGCTTGTTTATGGCGGGGTCCACCAGACTGGTATCCTTTTCTTGGTGGAGTGAGTCTTGGTTTTGCTTGGGATAGCACGATCCATGCATTCTTGCAGGTGCTCATAGAGTGCCTTTGTAAGGGATTCAGAAGCTTGGACAGCATTGTCCTTTAGCATGGGAGGCTGTGAACCTTTCCACCTCGGTCTTAAGTAACGTGAAGTATGCTTTTGAAAAGTTTTTCATGGTGGTTTCCTTGATTGAGGGTGGGGGCAGAATGTGGATATCCAGAGTGATTAGTCTGTGGTCTGATCTAACCAGTGAGGGGTTGACCTCCGGTGTAGAACACCGGTCGCCCATGTTGGTGATGACCTGGTCCAATATGTTGTCACCTCTGGTAGGGGTGTTGACCAGTTGATCCAAGGCATTTGAATTTATAAATTCTAGGAAGCATTGGGCAAGGGAGATAGTACTTGAATAGTTCTCCCAGATAATTTTTGGGTAATTGAAATCACCCAATATTAGGGCATTTGGTAGGACCTTCATATTTTCCAGTGTCTCCAGAAACACGGAATGGGGGTTCTGGGTCATGGTGGGTGATCTGTAGCAAGCTACAATTTGAATTGCAGTTTTGCCCATTGTTAGTTGCACATGGATGATCTCTGAGGCATTGTGCTGCACCATTAGCCTGGAGGTGTGGGTTACACCCCGAACTTTTGTGTTTCGGTCTGGGTTCTGTGGTTGAAAATTATGGTATGAGTTATAGCCTGGTAGTGCTTGGGTGTACTCTGGAGCCCTAAACCAGGTTTCTGTTACTGCACAGATATCAATGTTCTCCATACTGAAGAGTACCCCGAGTGCATGCATTTTGTGGTTTAGACTTCTGGCATTGAGTAGCATTACCCTTCATTTTTGGTTACTTGTGCTATTTACAGTGGTGGGTTTGACTTTTGAGCCTTGCCTAATAAAATCACTATGGGGCGGCAAAAGCCTTGGCCAGTATTCGAAAGCCTAAGGGTGACAAGTCCAAGCCATCTCTTGTGAAGCAACGTGGCTTGTCGAGCATGTCATCCCAGGTGGACAGATACTGGATCCCCTTTGAATGACACCAGAAGCTTAATCAATTGTTGAAATCAATTATTTTTTCTTTAAACTGTGGCATCAATCTTGGTGAGGGCAGGATGATACTCAGGGTCAGGGTCATACCGGCTTGGGCTAGGTGATCAGAGAGCTCTTCCATGTCTCTTTTCATGTAGTCCAGGGTGGTACATCTCAGATCATTCATACCAATATGGACAATGACAGAGTCATATTTGTACTTGTTCTGGAGCGACCTGAGTGCTTGTGTTATATTGCAGATCCTGGCGCCTGACAGGCAGCTAACTGTAACCTTCTCCTTGTTCAGCCTAGTTAGTGGGACATCAGTGTGCCTGACTATAGAGTCGCCTATTACTAGTGTGTTGGGTATGTTATTTTGCCATAAGGGCTGTGATTGCATGGCACGCTGATTATGTGAAGTATGTGTTTCATGGTTTGTAATGGGGCTATGGAAGGTTGCTTGGGTGTCTGCAACAAAAATTTATGGGAGGAGGTCTCTGTTGAAATTTTGCAGATTTTATTTATAGCTTCGAGCATGTTTTCAAACATTATGTTATTAGAGATTTGTGGCCTGTGGTGAGTTTCCTATAAAGGTATCCTAATTTAAAGTGATTTGAAATAGGAAAGTTGAAGTTAAAATAGATGATAAGTAGGGATGTATGTGGGAGATGTTGTGTTGCAACAAAAAAAAAAAATATGGCGGGTGAAAATAAATGGAAAGAGGTATTTTCCTTCTGAAAGGTTTGACAGTCAGTTCCAGTGTTGGGTTGTGATTGTGTTCCAGTAAAATGGCTGTATAATTGCAAACTACTAGACATATATTAGTGTTTTGGTGGTGACATAAGGAGAGGGTTGTCCATGTACATGAGGCAGTTGTAACATTGCCTCATAATGCCCAGAATCACCAGTTTTAGGTTTAGTGTTCTAGCCAGGCCATTTTTTAGTAAAGGAAAAACAAAAAGCATTAAGTAAGTTAGAACAGAGGATGATCATTGAGTGTATCATACTTATTTCCTAATGGAATGAATTTGGAAATTTAAAATGAATGTTTCTGAAGTACTGGAGAGTACACCTGAAACTGCCCTTTGGACATGCCTGAAAAGGTAAAGTGAGCTGTTTTACTGACTGTCTGGTAGGGACGAATAGAGAGTCTTGTCCTTATGGACAGTATAAGGGGGTCTAGTGCTACGGTTAATTAGTGCTTGCTATGAGTTTTGAGCAAGTGCTGGGTTGTGAAATGAATGGTTTGAGTGCTTAAGTTGACAGTTTGTCTAGTTCCAAGGGAAAAATTGAAGAATAGACTTTGTGGACCCGGGAATAGTTTAACTCTAGTTAACCGGCGCTGCCTGGCATGCAAAACAGCGCAAATGTGGTTTTTATAGCATGGAAATGAAAGAGATAGATATTAGCCCAAAATGGCTAGTAACCTACTAACATCTGGGCTGAAACCACTCCTCCAGGGACAGATAGACTTCTCAAAGCCCCCACTCTCACAGGTGAACAGAGAAACTTCCTTTTATCCAAGTAAAGTATAGGCAACACAGAAACTTGTAACACAGCCCTGAATTCAGCAATAACTTGAAAACTGGTCTAAAAGTTTGTTTGAGACTTACAAGCGATAACTGGCTAGGCTTAAAATGGCTCGCAAGGGCAGTCAGCCTAGTACTAACCTATGAACTAGTTCATAAAGGTGGGAAACAAGTATATATATATATATATATATATATATATATATATATATATATATATATATATATATATATATTGTTTTGTTTTATTTCTTCAGAAAATAAAGCAGATACAATAAAAAATAAAGTGTTAATCAGCATTGTTAATTCCAAAATAAACCTATCTAAATATTTCCCGTATGGCTGTATTCCTTGCATATCTGTAGTCAATTGTTACATTATTTGCTGATGTCCCCTGCAGTCACAGCTATTCAGTTCTATTCCTATGCCTGCCAACTAAGGTATGATTGCTGCCTAGTTTATATACTGTACAGAAACATGCCTCTCAAGTGCATTATTTCTCATAATGTAATTAAAACTGCCTAATCCGTCTGTCACAGGTTTACCTGAAAAATTATTACCTGGAATGCAATGTATTACCAAATATGCTTACAGAACACCTTGGTAGTTATATAAGTCCACATTATGTGAAAAGGTTCAGTGTAGTTGTGTACCTGCATTTGTTAGTGCTTGGCCCATAATGGCCCATGCTAACAGCTTGACAAATATGTATATGCTACATCAGCTATATGAAAATTGTAGTCACTGTACTCAAAACTGACACTACACATCTGTAGAGTATTTGTTATCAGTGTTTTCAGGGATATAATCTGCATTGTCAGTAATGGAATGTTTCTATCTCTCTCACCACCCTTATCTTCATTTATTTATTATTGTTATGTATTATTATGATTTAATATAAACATATTTTGTTTAACTATATTTTGGTAAAATGTGACTTATTGGTATGTTTTATTATGAGTCAATATTAACATATTTTGTTAAACTAACTGTTTTGTTGGCCTTACTGGTATGCTGTTAACATCCATCCATCCATCTATCCTCACCTCCTTTTCCCATTTTGTACATGGGGTCAGTGTGTCACTTCTGCAGTGACAATCATCTTGAGCAAATGTTTACACTGCCGGGTGGCTAGTCCTGCTGCGGGAGTTCATTCACACCACTCACTCACCAAACAGTCTTACTTACAGCCAATTTATAGTGTCCAGTCCACCTACTGCATGTGTTTGGAATGTGGGAGGGAACCGGAGCACCCAGAGGAAACCCATGTGACTGCAGGGAGGAAATGCAGACTCCACATAGAAGGCAACCCTGCCATGAATCAAACCAGAGAACTTCTTGCTGTGAGGCAACAATGCTACCCGCTGCACCACCGCAGCCACCCTCTGCTAACATACTGACTGTTATGTTACTTAATGCTGTGCTGCACATAATATACATTGATATGTATTTGGATTAATAAATATGCTGTTCTATTCTGTTAATACTAACAATGGTTTGGTTATTACTAACCTTAACTTACTGCTAAACCTTATATACCATAGCATGTCAAAGTAGGCCGGTTCCAGCTGATCCAACTACCTTGCTTCCTCTGGCCATGGCACCAGGTCCCAGCACGTCTGGTACCCAGACTGGTGCTGCCTCCTCTGCTGTCCCTGCACTACCTGTGGCATTGAGTAGTACAGCCCCATGGGATGAGGATGGGCCCCCATCTGGGAGCTGTGCTGGAGGGGGAGTTGTCACCTGGCCTGAGCTGACAGTTTTGGTGTGCAGGATGGTCTACCGTGGTTTTGACCAATGCCTGGGCCAGGTCAAGGACATGCTGGCCAATCTGGTGGGGCAGCCTTGCCCTGGTGTCCAGCCTCCACTACTGTCACCCCCAGGTCAGTTACAGAGCAGTGCTGACAGTTCCATACATAGCTCTACATTTCACACACGTGTCCACTGGACACATAATTTGGTCCAATTGGCTTGAGAACACAAGAGTTGGGTTGAGAGTTCAAAGTGATGTACAAATTCTGTCAAAATGCACAGTTGTTGCTGTACAAGAAATGGATAGCTATGGTTCTTTCCTACACTCTTCCTGCACATTCCTATCTGCCTTTCAGTATGTTTTTCTTCCTGCTTGCATCCCATTTCATTACTTTCCTGTCTCCACATTTTTCTTTTCTTTATTTGTTTTAGTGCAGTGCTTTGCTAAGCTCAGCTAAATAGAACTAAATTGACTATATGTGTTTTTAAAATTGTAATACACACTTACAAAATAAACACGTCCCATATTTCAAACCCGAGACCATCACAGCTGCAAACCCCTGCATTAACCTGTCATGCCACAGAACTCTTAATTAAAATAGGTGGTTTTAAACAAAACATAGTTACAGTGGTTAGGTGTGTTTCAGTGGAGCTGCGCACAGTGCCGCACAAACTTGATTAAAAAGTAATGGAAAAAATGGGAGTGTACTTTGGACTCTGGTGCAATAATACACCACTAGAAAGTCAAAGACATAATAATAGATGTAAGTGAGGCCTGTGATGCAGGTAAATGTGCCGTTTTATCAGCAACATGAAGAAAGACACTTGATAAGGCATTAATGGCAAAATACATGTTCAACTGGGACCCTGGTGCAGAAATACATCCATATCAAGTGATGTGCATACTGTTGGAGGTAGAAAATATTTGCCACAGCCTGTATGTGTGCACGTGTTCTTGCAAATATACCTGCTGTAGAAGTGACTCAGTTGCTCAGTCTGTACAATGCCTTGCAAACAGTGCATTTTGCCACACACAGTCCTGGGTTCAAATCCAGTGGTGTGTAACATTGGAATTATAATTCTGAAGCAACCCAATAATTACATTTTTTTTTTAACCGGGAAAGTCCAACTTGGAATGAAGCCAATTTTCAGTGGAGGCCTGTGGAAAAATGCTCCAAATGCATGTCTTTGTAACGTGGGAGGAAACCAGAGCACCTGGAGGAAATCCACGCAAATGCAGGGAGGACATGCAGACTCCACACAGAAGGCACCCAACATTGAACCGGAGAACCTCCTGCTGTGAGGTGACAATGTTACTGCTGCACCACTGCACCATATGATTCATGTAGTCTTTATTCACACAATTCATATCAAATGCAATGTCTAGATTTCACAGATGGAAGTCACAGGCCTGCAGATAGAAACTCATTTCACATACCCCCATAGCAAAAGTATAACTGCATAAAGTGTCACGTCATGCATTAATATGCATTCACAGAGAAATTCAACTCAGGTACTGCAAATGAGGGCTACTAACATCATAGTGTATCACACAATCCTTTCAAACTCACAGTGCTAATTAGCAAAGCTGGAAACCTAACATACAGATTTGAAGTATCTGCTTGTAACAGGGGCTGCCCTCATACACACTCCAAATTACTACCAGACTGTAACACATGGCCTGACAGTTATCCAAATGGTGGACATATTGTTTTATTTATCTCCAATTTTGCTCAAGGACACAACAAACATGTGGCCTAATACTCTATTAGTGATACTGTTGTCTAACATCATTAGCTTAAACACATGTCTTGATTGGACTGGAAGGGGTAGCCTCACAATGGCCCTGCCTCTACAACAAGGCTGACACAGCCCCCACAGTTACTCCTACAGCTTGTTGTCTTCCAAAGTGTTTATACTCTCTGCCTGTGCATATTTCCTGCAGCAGCAGCTGCAGCCTGTACCAAATCCATCTCTATGTAAAAGTTGCTGCTACAGACCTACCCTCTGCAATGAAGTAGTGTCCTCACCCCAGTAATGTCCAGCACAACATATCAGAAAGGGCCCCTAATCTACATGAAGGCCTTATATATTGTACTGTGGTTGCATGTGACTGGCTGATGACAGTGCAAATCAGCTGTGTTGGCTACAATTAGCATTTCAGAACCACAGATTGGTTAAGAGGCAATCACCTGCTGATGAGAAGCATGTTAAAAAGGCAAGCAGCTGGCTATGGGGAACCATTCTGTATGAGACTTTCCTCACACATGTATGCAAAGTATTTACTATCAGCACATATCAGCAGAGGAGTGCTGCACTCCATCAGTTATGTAACCATCTTGTTTACATCAGGATGCAGATGTCTGACTATACTTACAGGAATAGGGATTACAGCATTAAGTCTTTCTTAGAACTGTGATAATGGCATGTCAGTGATCTCCAGATTTGTTATACATACAGAGGATGTGCGACATCAAGGATGGAATTTATATTATCGGTGTGGAACACTGGGCTCGTGGAACTCTTCATTTGCAGTGGTTGTAATAGCACACTGCTATTTGTTTGGCACAGTTGGTTTGACATATTATCTGGGGGGTGCCCCTTGGGGACACACTACTATAGACTCCAGTGTCAGCTGTATGAACATACAGCAGTATTTGTCATAGCACACATGAGAAAACCTGACTATTACTAGTATCCCAGTTGTAGCCACATGCTTAGTAGATTTGCACACTGTGGAATATGATATCTGTGATCAAGCAATGGATATTGCCAGCTATTCTATCCTTGATGTATCTCTAGATAGTGTACTTCCATGTACGTAATGCTGACACATGTTCTCATATTGTTGTCTTTCAGGGAACATGTATGCAAGACACCGTGCAGCTTTCACAGATGCAGAGAATGAGTTAATACAGGAAGAGCTTCGTCAACACCATGAACTCCTACTGTCCAGGGGGAGGCACCACAGGGATCAGCTGGAGGAACCTTGGGCTGACCTTGTCCTTGATGTCAATGCCAATGGTCATCAGAGCAGGACATATGAGCAGGTTCAACACCGCGCTATGGACATGATCAATGCCACATGCAGATGAGCAGCAGATGTAGCCAGGAATCATGATGCCACCAGTGGAAGGCTTGCAGTGGAACAACCACTCTATACCACTGAGGAATTTCTGCCAAATCTAGCCACAAACCACAGCTCCCAGGCATCCATCACACCCTACATCATGGATGTGAGTGCCACAGTGTCCAAAGTAGAGGAGCATGCAGATAAGCTTAGTTTGATCAGCGCTGCAATACTGAATCATTCAGTCTGTCAGGGCAGAGATAGACTTATCTGGATGTCAGGTCTGTCTGCTTTTGGGGGGGAGAAGGGTTTCACTGCAGTTCAACTGTCATGATCAGATTTTGACCAATATAACAACACAGTAACTACTGTAAATGAGAGATATATGGATGTATTACCTTGTGTTGGTGGAACATGCTGTGGTACTGACATTACCTCTCCCTCAACTTTTCACAGGTCTGTCATGTATTGCCCAAGCCCGTGGTCCTGCTTCTGGTAAGCGTGACACTGTTTTGTTATAGATGTAGGTTTACAGCAGTGTAATCCCTAGACTGTCATCGCAGGTCTGCTGCCTGCATTGCTGTACTGCCTGCATGATTGCCAGCTGCATACATATATTCTGACTGTACACGTTAGACTCGTACCTATGCCTTGTAAGTGTGACCACACTGATAGATGTGACAATATTGTCAGAACACTACAGAGTATCATGTCTGTCAACTGTGCAAAGTCTACGCAAATGTCAACAGTGTACCTCACTGTTGCTGATAAGTTTTCATTGTAATGAGATGTTATTGTCAAGTAACTACATCTGTTAGTGGGAAGAATATTTGTCCTCATGTCCTACTATATGAGGTTGGATTTTCAACAGGTCTGTCATAGTAACAACAGTGTATAAAGCCTTACATATATTGCAACATAGTACTGCAGAGCATAATAGTGCAGGTATTAATGTATTGCTTTTTCGTTTCTTGTCACAGGTGAATGGGGGGGTCATTGTCTGTCCCCTACACAACCTGATGTCCGTGTCTCCTCAGACTCTGATGATGATGGTGGCCACGATGTGGCACAGGTGGGGGTATTGGGGCTGAATCTGTCCCAGAGGTTGACATCCCTCTTCTGCCCTCACTGTCACTGCACACAGTCAGTATGCCCACAAAGACCCAGTCCCCAGAGGACACAGATATTGGACAGTCAGAGGGTGGGGACTTTGAACAGGAAAGTGTGGCAACTATGACTCCAGTGAGTGTAGACACTGCCCATAGCCAGAGAGCTGGTGAGGTCCCACACAAGCAGATTGCCAAGTAGCCTGGAGTGAGAACAGAGCCCCTACCTATCAAGTCTTACACACTTCAGCATACAGTACTTATTGCACATGCCATGACTTAAGTCTGATACTACACTGTCAGCTGGTACTCTTAAGGTGGATGACATTATCAGGCCTTGCAGAAGAGGGCAGTTTGGAAGCCAACAGCAGTAAAAAGTGAATAACCATTGCTGGTGGATAGCCCATGAAGGCATGTCAGTGGTTTTACAAGGAGATGCGCACACACACATACACGACCAAGTATCCTGGAGTGAAATTAAAACCCTTAGATATCTTGTTTTACATACTATAGTTCATAGTTTTTATCGTACGTGCCACAGTTTAAGTTTGCTACCACACTGTCAGCTGGTAGTCTTAAGGTAGATGACATCATCAGGCCATGTAGAAGAAGGCAGTTTGGAAGACAGCAACAAGTTACAGGGCCAAAAAGTGCACAACCAGTGCAGGTAAATAGCCCCTGATAACATGTCAGCTGATTTGCAAGGGGATACATACACACACAAAGTCACCTGGAGTGAGATTAGAACCCCTACATATCTAGTCTTATACTAAGTACATCATAGTACCTATTGCATGTGCCACAGGTTAAGTCTGCTGTAAATATGATTGCAGGCATACTTGTGCATTACACAAACTAGGATTGTGTTGAACAGCATTTGTGGCCTGCAGAGTGATATTGCTTCATACTGTTATCTGCATTTAGTATCCTAGTAGTGAGATAATGTTATTATCCTAGTTATGTGTGTACAGTTACCAGTATGGCATCCAGACATATTTATGTATTTAACAGGGATCGATACATACATGTAGCTGTGTGTATGATATGTATACGTGTATGTAGATATATGTGGAGGGTCCATCCATCATTTTAATATATATATATATATATATATATATATATATATATATATATATATATATATATATGAGACTACATAGAGATAGATATACTATGTATGTGAGAGAGAGATAGTGACAGACAGATATGTATATGCATATGCCTGTATGTATGACATATCAGTACATAATAGGTCATTTTGATGAAGGGGCAATAGGATTGCGCTCACTATAACTAAGTGTATGTGCATGTCCAGTGGGACTGTCAGTACTTATAAGGTGACTCCAGGTCACACATACCTGTACTCTAGTCTGGGATTTTGTGTGTTACAGATGATGACATCTGTCCCTGTTTCCGGAGTACTGTACTTCACTCAAAATGTCCAAATCATTCCCCAGCTGTCTGCTGTACTTAATATGTGACTGAGGTTCAAAATGTTAGACCACACACAGACTGACACTCTGTGAAAACACCAGCATAATAATACCTCACATGCAAAGGATGTGACTACTTCCATATTAGAAACATCAACACCATCACCTATGCTAATTTCCTTACTCCACTGAGCCACACAGGCTGCCAGACAGACTGGAGTCATTCATCACACAATCAACAGTATAAATACATATATTGTTATTCTTGTGTTACGTGTGACATATAATGTGTGATTGAGTTCTGCGTTACAGCCCTGAGATTCCCTGGGCTGCTGATATACCATTGCTGACTTACTGTTAAAACAGTTATATGGGAACACTGCTGTTTTTGGGCTGGGAGAAGAACAACACATGATCTGCTGGGATAGACAGTAGTCCAAATATCATGTGACCCCACTGTTTAACATCTTCCTTGACTGATGTAGTGAATATTCCAACTGTGAGGCCTAGTGATTATTAGGGAACACATACTATTGGACTGGGTATCTGTAATCCCATGTGGATGTTACTTCTGTCCACATAGCCCACTATATTTCCTTACATAAATGCAGCAGATCCATACATATGATACCATATTATATAAATCCTTACAAGTAGTGTGTAGGTTGCAGACATACCTTGCCAATGCCACAGTTGACACAACTGTAGTTCAGGGCTGACTCTGTGCGTTGCAAGCAGTACACAGCCAATACATGGATAGGTACAGGTTGTGTGGGTCTCTTGGCATCAACAATTTTAATATTTGATTGTGAGTAAGAGTAAGGTGTCTGTTTCTAGGGCCCTAGGTTGTCAGTGAATGTGCTATGCATTGTCTCTTAGCCAAAGCCAGGGTGTACTGGGCATATCCATGTCTGCCTACAGGAACATCATTAGGGGGTTCCTCCTCCTAGTCCTCCAGTGACTGTAGCTGTGGTGACTTAGGTTCTGGTGGGAGGACTGTCTATCCCTTCCCTTTGCTGATCCTGCTGCAGCTATTTCCACAGGATCATATTGTGTAGCATGGCACATACTGTGAACATATGTGTACATGTGGCTGGAGAGTACTACAGGGCTCCAACACATACATCAAGGCACCAAAACTGTGACTTCAGAAGCCCAAACACAAGCTCTATGATGTTCCTTGTTTGTGCATGTGCCTCATTATGGTGTTCCTCAGTGTGTGTGTGTGTGTGCATTTCTGATGGGTGTCATCATCCACGGTTGCAGTGCATAGCCAGCATCCCCCAGTAAATGGCCATGTGGAATGTCCCGCTAGCAAACATCTGGTACAGCTGTGATGTATGCCAGATATGGGAGTCAAGAAAACTACCAGGGCTGCCAGCACACACATTCATGATAATCCCCTAGGAATTGCACATGACCTGGCAGTTGATGGAGTTGGTCCCCTTGCGGTTGACATAGACTCTACCCTCCTTACTGGGTGATGACTTGATGTGTATATGAGTGCAATCTATGGTACCCAGTACCTCAGGGTAATGTGCTACACAGTA
This sequence comes from Protopterus annectens, assembly GCF_019279795.1. Classification (NCBI taxonomy): domain Eukaryota; kingdom Metazoa; phylum Chordata; order Ceratodontiformes; family Protopteridae; genus Protopterus; species Protopterus annectens. The sequence continues at coordinate 433,799,863 of NC_056735.1, forward strand.
GAAGTGTACATATTGCTGGCCCTCACTCCAGGGGTGAGGGGAAAAGAAATGTGCTTATTGGCATGTGATAGCATGGCATCCAGGAACTGGTGGAGTACCCTGGATGCTGATGCCTGTGAGACCCCCATCCTGGGCTTCTGGATACTGGCCAAGGCTCTTGCCATCACTATAGTGCCTTTTTTAGGCAGTGTTCCAAAGACCAAATTACCACCGTAACAGCTACAAACACATGCAATCTGAGGGTCATGCTGCTCAACTCTAAAAGTTTAAATCTTAAAATGCACTCACTTGAAGTACTGCTTAAAATGGAGAATATCAACATTTGTGCTGTAACAGAGTCCTGGTTCAAGGCAGCAGAAATCACCCCAGCACTATCAGGCTATACCTCATTCCACACCTTTTGGCCCCAGAACTTGGACTGAAGCTCCAAAGGTGGTGGTGTTTCCATATTCATAAAGGATGCACACACCTCCAGACTGGTAGCCCAACATAATGCATCAGAGATACTTCAGGTGCAGCTAACATTGGGTAGGACAGCGATTCAGGTTGTAGCCTGTTATAGGTCTCCAACTATGTCCCAAGACTCATACTCCACATTCCTAAGCACCCTGGAGAATATTAGGGTCCAACCTAACACTCTGTTTCTGGGCGACTTCAACTACCCCTTCATTAACTGGGAAAACTAGTCATGTACCAATACACTTGCCCAATGTTACCTGGAATTCATTAATTCCAATGCCCTGGACCAGCTCGTTCTTACCCCCATTAGAAATAGCAACATCCTGGACCTGGTCATTACTAACATGGGCGACCATTGCTCTACACCAATAGTCAACTCCTCCCTGGTTAGATCTGACCACAAACTGATCACCTTGGAAAACCATATCCCTTCCACCACCCCCTCCACACACACACACACACTCCACAAAGGTAACCACCATGAAAAACTTCTCCATAGCTAACTGTGGGCTCCTAAAAACAGAGGTGGCTAACTTCATGGCATCCATGCAAATGGAGAAAAGTTGCATGACCACTGAATCATACACCAATACACTGTATGAACATGTACAGAAATGCATGGATCTCACCATACCCAATAGAACCAAGATGCACTCCTCCAAAAAAAGGAAGCCAATCTGGTGGTCCCCAGTCATAAACAAACTCTACAACAGAAGAAGGAAACTGTTGCAGAAGAAGGTGAAGTCCCACAACTGGAAAAACCTCCCTTATCAGCTTCAACAAAAAGTTGAAATCCCTCATCAAATCCTCTAAAGCTAGCTATGAAAACAGAATTGCAGCAGATAGTAAAGGCAACCACAAGACCTTCTATAGTTATGTAAAGAATCTCCACAGCAATACCCAGATTTGCTCTGAGCTCCTGCACAATGGCACCTCCTATACTGAGCCAACAGATATTGCCAATATACTGGCCGACAGATTCAGTCCCAACTTTACCCCTCTCTCCCCTGCCAATGCACCAATCACAATACCAGTAGAGTGCCAGGCACCCAGTATTACTGCTGCACAGGTTAAAACAGCACTGTCCAAGGCCAAGAATACAGCTTCTATGGGACCTGACAATATTCCTGGCTGTATTCTACATGAACTACAGAGTGAACTGGCACCTCACCTGTGTGTCCTGTTCAATCACAGCCTCACCTCAGGCTTTGTCTCTACCGAATGGTGCACTGCTATAGTCATCCATCTCCACAAAGGAGGTGCAACTACAGACCCTGGGAACTATCGCCCCATTAGCCTGACAAGTTTGATATGCAAAGCTATGGAATACATCATCATGGACATAATAAACAAGGATATACAGAATCTCCAAACTCTGGATCCCACACAGTTTGGTTTTGTGAAGGGTAGATCATGCCTGCTCAACTAGGTCAACGTCTTTGAGTCAGTCAACAGAGCTGTGGATGAAGGCAAGGTGGTTCATACAAGCTACCTTGATCTGGCCAAGGCCTTTGATACCATTCCTCACTCAAGAATCATAGAAAAACTCACTAAGCTAGGCATCAACCCCTATATCACTAGTTGGTTGCAAACTGGCTCACAGATAGAACCCACAGTGTGAAAGTAGCTGACTCCAAGTCAGACTGCTGACCAGTCATTAGTGGAGTCCCACAGGGATTCATCCTGGGAACTCTCCTGTTTGGTAGCTACTTCTCAGAAGTCCAGGCCAAAACAAAGGGACTCTGGCTGATAAAGTTTGCAGATGATTGCATGTTGCGAGCCATTATTAACTCCCCAAGTGATGTTGACATCCTACAGAAGGGCCTCACTGAGACCAACAAATGGTGGCAGAACCATGGCATTAAGCTCAATGTCAAAAAATGTGTCACCATCCCCTTTGGGATACATACAGTTTCCATGAATTACCACATCGATTGTATTCCACTGAGCACAGAAGGCATTATAAGAGATCTGGGATCACAGGTTGACAGCAGCCTCTCTTTTCACCACGGCATTGCCACTGTGGCCAGAAAGTCCTTCTATGTGGCACATCTCATTACTAAGAGTTTTGCATCCAGGAAGAAATAGGTCATTGTCTCCCTCTACTCTTCCCTCATTAGGCCAATCATCGTGTACAATGCCTCATTTGGCATGTACCTCACTAGACACATGCAACAACTGGAGAGGCCACAAAAGTACCTCACAAAGAGGATCCTAGGCCTTAAACACTTGTCCTTTATGGATAGACTAAAACAAAACAACTATTCTCTGTCTCCTATCTCCTACTTAGAGGCGATCTCTGCTTGACTTACAAAGCCATGTCTGACCCAGCTCTGTTAGAAATGCTACATGTAAAGAAATCCCAATCCCTCAACACCACATGCTCCAGAGACCTCACCCTCATTACCAGACTCAACAGAATATGCTGGAGGCACAGGTTCATAGCTCAGAGACTGCCCATGCTATGGAATAGACTTCCCATACATGTCAAACAGAGCACCTCACAGGCCCTCTTCAAGAAAAATCTTCATGCGTGGATGGGAAATAGAAAATTCACCCCAGGGATCACTCCAGTGGCTTTACTTGACAGAGGCACTGGGAACTAAGGTTGGGTGGCACTATGCCAGGGTAATCATATGGGCTAGGCTTGTAAAGGCTCCAGGGCCATTAGCCTACTACACACCTATGAACCTATGTCCCCAGTTGATCTTTGGAAAGTACCTAAGGGCTACACATACCTTTGTTTCCACTGGGATGGGCTCCCCTCTGTTGACTCTGGATATGAGTTGAGGGTGGCAGAGCTCAGTCATTTCTAGTAGTATGTCCTTGTCCACCTTGTAGCCCTCTAAAATCTCCAGGTCCTGTAGCTTCTGAAAGGTTACCTTGTGGCTGAACACTCTTCTCCTTCTCTGTCTAGGCTATTGTCAGCAGCAGCAGCAATGACATCAGCATCTAGCACATACAGATGTAGCAATCCTGCAACAGCCCCTAACATTCTCTCAGTTAAAATTCCCAAGTCTTTACTCCAATAGTGCAGATTATGGGGACAAATCATATTGCAGGGTTTATGCATACTTTGTAGTGCTCTGCTGTAGGTGCTGACTGTGTGATTGGCTACCTATGATGCATTCCACCTTCCTAGTATATCATTAATATTATTCAGTGGCCTTAGTTTAATTTAAATAAGAGTCAAAACTAATTAATATGTCATTGGCTTTTAGATATACTCAGCACTGCACGTTGCCAATTGCCATGGAAATGTTCACCCTGTAGGTAAACAAAGCTTAACACTTTGTATACACCCCACCCCCCAGACTTCCATGGTCAACACAGTGGTGCACCATGTAAACAAGCACAGCTAAGATGAAATAAGCTTAGAAGTCATTGAACACACCCTCCCCTGATGTCAGCTACCTCCTCTGTAAACACCAGCATGGGTCTCTATCAATACGAAGGGGATATGCTATTCAGTAACTCCACATCATTTGCATAGGGATCCATGCTCAGAGCCTGGAAAGTATACGCTTCTTAGACCTACTATGTTAGCAACAGCACTGATGCACCATTGCAGATACTTCACGTAAGGTCCTGTAATGAATTTCTGTCACATAATATTAATTTTGTTTTTTCCAATTTTCTTTTTTATAAAGCATGTTTGTGCACTGCAGTGTACCACACAAACATTCCCAGATTATTAAAAAAGATAATTAATTTAACTTATATCCTTTCATTTTTCAGACACACAGGAGGATAGCTTCACTCATATCTGTATGTGGTATGCCATTTTTGTCCATATATCTACATTTTTACAGCTCCTTTTGTCTGTCTACACTCCTGTACATGTAATTTTTCCGTGTACACTACAGACACTGAGACGGGGTCTGAAGAGCTGCCTGTCTTCTTGCTGGATCACTCTACCTGACTTATTTGCTTGAGATTTACCTGCTTATGAGATGATTTGCATGCCACAGAACTTCCTGTGTTGTTGTGTGCATGCGCACAACTCAGCAATGCTTGCTAAATCTAAAACCTACATACTTTCATGTAAGCAGTGCAGCTACATGGTAAATAAAAAAGTGCAGGCTTTATTAAATTCCCCCCGCCATCATCTACTAGAGAGTCACAAAACCTAAAACACTTTTGCTGGTATTTTGCAGCTTTTAATATAAATGTTTGCAGGATACACATTTGTTGCATGTGTTTTGTATAAGCCAAAAGAAATTAAAATAATAATAAGTCTAATTAACTCTAGTTTATTTAAGTAAGTCACATTTCAGACTTACAGTAGGAATGGCAGCTGCTGGCTTTACTTTCTACTGAGTATTTAAGGTGAGTGTATGTATCTATACATATATGTTTGTATTTATTTATATATGGAGTGTGTGAGGGTCAGGTTGTATGCATATTTACTTAATTCACTAAGATACCAAATGAAAGTGGGATTTTAATGTTACAACAGTATTTGATTAAAATAATGAGTACAACAGGACATTTATAGACTTGTTATGTCTTCTCATGGAAGTAGTACTAGAAAATAATGTACTCATATTTTATAAGGATATTTATATGAAGATGGATGACGTAGCCATGGGCACATCTTGTGCAAACAGCTACACCAACCTAGTTATGGGAACGTGGGAACAGCAAGTGATAATAAATAGGTCATACAGTGAATGAATAGACTTTTATTGACAGTTTGTCTATGATTTATTTTTGGTATGAGAGGGTACTGAGAGTGAATTAAAATCCTTCCATGCTTTTATTAATGGTACCACACCAATTCTGAAATTTACAATGGAATTTTCTTATGAGGAAATAGCCTATCTCGATGTATGTGTCTCTAAATATATAGGTGAGGAGGTTAGCACTGGGGTACATAGGAAAAAATGTTATAGGAACAATTTACTACATAGAAGTAGTATGCATCCCCCTCATAATTTTGACAATATACTGAAGGGACTGGGGATGAGAATATCTCGGTTATGTGAAAGAGAAGATATTTTTTAAATGAGATAGAAGAACTTCAGAATAGATTTATAAACAGGGGTTATAACACTCAAAGAGTAATGAATATTTTAGTGGAAATAAAAGGGAAGAGAGAAACACAGGCAAGGCCGTATTTCTCTGAGACATCAGATGTGATGAATAGTCAAGCTGATATAAGAAAATCTGAAAATATAGTCAGAATGCCAGTGTATTATTCTAGTGATGTGAAGAGTGCACTAGCGGTTTATAAGAAGTTTTGGCCAGTCTTAGCACACAAGCAGATAAAGGAGCTAGTAGAGGTTACCCAAGAATATGGAATCTCTAATAAGAAGATTATGTTATTCTGTAAGAAAAGAGATTCAAGGTGAAAAAGTAATAAATTCAACAACTATCCCACGTAATAAGTGTCACTTCTGTGGTCATATAGCTACATCAGGACAATTCATCCATCCCAATTTGAGCACTTTTAATGTGGCCACTAACTGTGATACCATGCATGTGGTTTATTTAGCATACTGCATAGAATGCTGTTCATTCTATGTAGGTAAAACTGACGGCAGATTATGAGACAGAATAAGGGAGCACCTATATAATATAAATAATAAAATAACTACTAATGCTTTGGCTAGACATATTGTCAATAGAGGGGATGCACATAGATTTATGTTCCTAGTAATAGATAGAAAGAGAATTGATGGAAGTTATAGAGACATTAGAAACAGAATGGAGATCAATGAGGTGTGATGTATTATCAGGTTAAAAGCAGACAGTGGTAGTGGATTGAATGACAAGGTTCCTATTAAACCTGTGTTAAAAGCAAGACCTCTACGGAGGAAAGAGTGTAAGTTTCAAGAATTTGCTTTAGCAACTGTCAATGTATTTAATTAAAATTTCTAATGTATGTTAACTTCTAATGTCTGCCAATGTCTGTGAAAGGTTATTTTTAATGCCTGTCAATACATGGATTTAATGTTTTTTTTTTTACATGAGCCCATAAACTGTTGTGTTTTGAGTGCTTTTATATGACTTTTAAAAAATAGTGTGATTGTGCCACTATTCTTTCTTTAAATTCTTAATTAATAAGTTTTTATTAGAAATTTATAGAGGGGATAGTACATAATGAGAGCATTTTTGTCAGTATTAACATCTGATGAAGCAGTGGCAATAACTGTGAATGTGCTTAGGTTTATATTTTCTCCTTTTGGATAACAATCAACAGTTCAATTACTTTTATTATTTTATGGTCATCATTTTATCCTGTCTTGTCATATGTCTGTTGAATTGAAAACATTATACATTAAACAAGGATCAGAAAAATAAAATTGATAACTCATTCCCCAGGATTTAATAAACTCCATTTAGGCACAGTGTAGAGCCTACATGGAATGTATCCATGTACACGACCATGGTTCCCTCTCAGCAGTGCACCATGCATATTAATGATGGCGTGCTGCTGAGGGGGAGCCAAGGAACATGGTTATTGAATCAGTGTAGGGAGAGGTGTAGCGGCTACCCATGGCTGCAGATGAGTGTGAGGCTCCCTGTAATGCTCTCCACCACTGTTATAATGTTGTGAAGTGTGTCAACTGTCTAAAAAGTCTTTTGTATGATGTGTTTTTTTTTTAATATTTTTATAATTATATATTTTTTTGTTTAACTGCATGTTTGCCTGGCACGGTGCGGAGCACACCAATGCCAAGCTTTGCTCACATATAGACAGCTGACACCTAGCAGACATCTAAAAATAGAAACCAGATGTAATTAATTATCATAATTAAATATATTTTGTGTTTGTTTTTCTTTTTCCTCTGACATTTCCATAGCGCAGCACGTAGCACAGCAGAGCCGAGTGGAGCAAAGAACAGGAACCCACCAGCCTCAATGAAGACATTGAGGATATGAACAAATGTATATCACATATCTTCTAATTCACAAAGGACCAAATGATTATCTGTTCAAAGAGGTGCTTAAGGGTAGAACTGCTCAACATTGGAACAACTAGTCCTAAAACTAGTTGGGGAGAGACCCCCAGGGGGAGAACATATCACAGCAAACATGATCCCAAAATGCACCACGGGGAGGTATACCTCACTAGTAGACCCTGGACCACACTACAATACCCTGCCACAAACATATCCACCCTTCACCCCAGCACAAAACTTCACTCAAAAAAATTCAAGGACAGCAGACTTCACTTCCAAAAAGCAGACTTCACTATCCTTTAAGCCCCCTGGGCCAGTGGAAACCACATCCCAGGGCAAGAAAACTATACAAAATGCTTTCTATGGACATCAACAAGAATACAATCCTGGGAACCCCCCCAAATAAAGTCTGGTCCATTAAAGCCAAAGGCAAGTCCCAAACACCAAAGAACTGGCCAGCTAACACTACCCATAAAAAGAGAATAAAGCTGGCGCACGTCAGAGCAAAATCCCAGAAGAGCCTCCCTCTCATAAAAACATCAAAAACAACGCTTAGAAAAAAAAACATCCAAGGCCAACTCTAAAATAGAGAAAAAATCACAAGAAAAAATGGGACAAAAATGGAAAGCCTTCTTCAGCTTCAGAGGGGAACCTGCAGAAACCCTCAGATATTGAACGAGTTAGACATATTACAACAAAAAATCACAAACAAAAACAGATGAACCCACAGATTCATCTCACAGGTTCAGTGCCCTCCCCCAACTGAAAGATCCTTCCCCCTCACCGAAGAAATGTAATCCCATGTCATATCCTCAAACCAAAGTGAGAACCGCTTCTCAACAAAAAACCGCCTCCAGCAAGCTAAAACATCCCATCACAACCGGGTTGCTACACCTCCAAGCTGGCTAAACCCACATAAAATGAGCTAATACCTTCTATCATTATAACAATGTACCTGAACACTGGGCGAGCAGAGCAAGTGTGTACACTCTCAAAAGTTTCCCTGATCCACATTAGCAGGAACTATCACTGCATAAGCTACACACAAGGCCATACCAAAAGCTATGAAAATCGCATTGGACAACAAAAGAACAGAGACAAGCCTTTTCACAGAGACACAGACCCCACCCAATGAACCTTGTAAAGGGCAGAGTTAGCCTTAAACAAACCTGCCTACTTCTTCAAAACAGTCACTGCCACCATTGGGGGTCAAAGTTCACATGCAGCCCCATATGGACTTGGCTAAGGCCTTCAACACAATACCCCACAGGAATGGCAGATAAGCTCTCATCAGCTTAAACGAACCCTTATGTCACTAGATGAGTTAAAACTGAAGTAAATGACAGAACCCAAAATAAAAAAAGAACTGTTAAAGTTAAGACTAAAAGCTAGCCGTAAACCTCAGTCCCACAGGCAAGTTCTTGGTCCTTAACAACCTTGTTCGGGTACTACCTTCAGATGTTTATTGCCACATGGAGGTTGTGGCTGACAAAGTTCACAGATGACTGCAAATCTAGCGCCCCATAGTTTCATACACCAGCCTGCGGATATCCTACAAAGGCTCACATCAACGGACAAGGATAAACGGAGTCACAGCCTAAACTAAACACTAAAATAAAATGTCATCCCTTTGGGAAAGGCAGACCCACAAAACCCACCTGGTACACTTATCACATAGACCCACGTAGCAACAAGAGACGGAAAAAAGCAGTTCATGCAGCCAGGGACCCAGCGACACCCTATACCTCACACAGTGACCCACTTTACATGAAATAGATAACACTCCACACACATACACCTCATCATGAGTGGATTCACATCCAGATCAAGGATCCAGTTGGTACTCTCACCTGTTCTCAATCACTTGCCAATGCCCCATTTGGTATATACCCATCTTACCGAATTTCTTACTGAGAGGAGAACCACCAAAGTCACCACTCAAGTCCTCAGATGTTAAAGCATGTCTTATTCTGTCTTACTTCTGAAACACTAGCCTTATTCAGTAGCATACCGCCTCTCTCATACCCTGCTCTCTCCTGATCCTACAAGGCCATGTCCAATCAGGATCTGATGGACATGCTCGTTCATATGTTGGCACTCCTCCCTCACTCTCTCTCTTCAAGAGTGAGATGGGAGGGGGTGATTAATCGTACTAGGGGTCACATCTGTCATCACTGCTAGACAGGGGCACAGTAACTAATTCTCTATTATATAAAGGACCTTCATTGTGTCACTTACATTTTGTACCATTTCATGGGGTGGCAAAAGCCACATCACTATGGCTAGGCTTACAAATGCCCTAGGGCAGATAGCCTAGTACTAAACTATGAAACTATGAAACTATACATGGCCGACACTTTGCCAGACATCTAAAAATAGAAACCAGATATAATTAGTTATTTATTTATTAGTGTGTTTAAGCATGTTTGCATGGTGCAAAATGGTGCTAAGCAATGGTAACAGGTAGCTTAGTAGTATATGTGAAGGTATACTACTTTTTATAGCATCCAACTAGCTCCATGGGTAGAGTTATAGTCTTATGTGTAGTAGGTCCTGGGTTTGAGTCCATAAGAGACAGAATATGGCTGTAAATAAATGTACTATTTTTCTTTAATTTCATTACAGTATTGTGAATTTTATCACTGCTGCCCTCTGCTAAGCACTGCTCAATCATGATAAGCAGTGCATAAACATGCTAATGGCCATCAATGTTTGCACTGTGCTAAGCCTCACTAAAAATACAGTTCTCAGAGTTTTTGCTCTGCTTGGCTTCCCTTAGCTGGTTTGCCTGCTGCAAAGCAATGCATTACTTTTTTGAATGTTGCTGAATGATGTGTAAAGGTGGGAAAACAGCCTATATTAAGCCTGATAGGCAGGAATTCTGCAACAGTCATAGGAGTTTGTTCAACTGTTCATATGGCTAGCAGTGTTGGTGAAGGAGTGAGCTTTTGGCACAGCAGTGGGGCATTCAGGAGTCTAGGGTCATGGTCAGGATCCTTATTAAAAACCATGAACCCCAGATGATGTAGAGTGGATCCCAGGGCTCAGAGTGCAAGGTGAAGACCTGAGAATGTTTGGCCAGGGAACTCACCAGTATTACTGGTATCGTCCACACAGGTGAGCAATGTCATCACTATTTTGATGACCTAAAAAGGAGGAAGAGCTGGGAATGCTCCACAAGTATGTAAGTATGTCTTCCTCTGTCTAACCAATATGCAAGGTGAAGGTCTGCAAAGCTGGTATGCATAACGGTTTGCTTCTTTTCCAACAGCTGCAGCTGAGAGGGCTCGCAGAGTCGAGTCCCAGTCTGGACATCTGGCCAGGTTGCATTATGAGCATGGTAAATATGGACTTAGTATGCCAACTGTAGTGCAATAAGCAAGAAAGGGTGAAGCATTTACTTCAATAAAGTATACACAAGCAAAACTGTACTGCAGTAAATAGGCATGTAGATCTGTAGTGCAATAAATTAACAATACGAACTGTATATCAATAAAGCATTAGCAATACCAATAACAGTAAGCAAAATGGCATTCAGCACGATTGTGTTTTGTCAAAACCATTGCAGTAGAGCTGTATGTATTGATTGTCAATGGTAATATTTCTGCAGTCAAGTGTGACACTGTAATAGCTGTAGCCAGCAAATCTAATGGTCTTCAAACTGTATTGCTCAACTCATAGTAGTGTTCAAGGCTGTCTTCTAGAAATTATCGGTCACAAAACTCTCTCTTTTCCTCAGACAGCAAGTAATAAAGGTATATGGGTGAGGTATCCCAGTCCATGGAAAGATATTGTGTGTGGACTTCATAGATATTTCAAACCAATAACAATAAAATATGTTCAGTAGCATTGTTGATTCTAAAATACAGCCTTTTTCATATATGTGGTATGATTGTATTCCATGCATGTGTGTTTTACTGTCATTACAGTCTACTATAACACAGTAATAATACTAGAATGCCAGAGGAATGTCCTGTAACTTGTATTGCTCGATTCATAGTATAGTTCCAGGTGATCTCCAAGCAAGTATTAGTCACTCAACAGTGATCAGTAACTCAGTAGCTCAGTTTTTTAATTACTTTGTATGTAGTACAGTTTGCCACACACAGTCTGTGGTTTGAATCCAACGGTATATAGCACTGAATTTTCAGTATATGTCATGCAATGCTCACATTTTCTCTCTCACCAGGAACACAAAAAATATATGCCTGAGATGACCCATATTATGACCACATAGTGTGCTTAGATTTCACAGAATGTTAACATCAATATGAAGAATGTGTTCATCAGCATAGCTGAGTCATAAATAAAACTGTATAATCCCAGTATGGCTGTATCCCTTGCATGTCTGTACAAGGTTGCTGCAGGCAATTATTACATTATGTGCAGATGTCATCTGCAGTCACAGCTATTGGGTTCTACTTCCATGCCTGCCAACTAAGGCATGACACTTGTCTAGTTTACTTACTGTACACAAACAGTTTCTCAAATGTCACGATTTCTGATAATGTAATTAAAACTGCCTAATCCATCTGTCACATGATTATCAAATAAATTAATACCTGGAAAGCAATGTATTACAAAATCCTTTTACAGAACATCTGGGTAGTTATTTAAGTCCACATTATTTGAAACTGTTCTTTGTAGAGAAGTACTTGCATTTGCTGTAACATAGAACTCAATCACACATTATACATCACATGTAATGCAGAAACAATGTACACATTTATGCTGTTGATTGTGTGATGAATGACTCCACTCTATCTGGGCAAGGGAAGTTAGCATGGGTGATGGTATTGTTGTGTCTAATCTGGAAGTAGGCACATATTTTGCATGTGGGGTATTATTATGTCAATGTTTTCACAGACTGTCAGTCTGTGTGTGTGGTGTAACATTATGAACCTCAGTCACTTATTAAGTACAGCAGACAGCTGGGGAATGCCATGGATATATTGAGTGATGTGCAGTACTGTTGAATCAGGGACAGATGTCAATGTCTGTAACATACCTCTCAACCTCTTAGTGCAAGCAAACTGTTCAAAGACGACAAAATGGGGGACAAAGGCCCACAAATAGGGGCACATGTTAAATACTGCTCTCATAAACTTAAACAGTTGCTAAAATAACAGAGTTTGTTTCAACAGACATTTTTCTGAAGGATTTGAAGTCAGAAACTCAAATGCATGTCACTATTTAGTGACTTCAGTCCTAAGTTCATCCAATTTGCCAGAATACCACAAATTATATGAGGAAAAACACCAAAACTATGAGCCAAACATCTTGGAATTCTATGAAAACTGAATACCTGACAGGCATAGTCTGTAACACACAAAATCCCAGACTGGAGTACAGGTAGATCTGACTGGGAGTCACTTTATAAGTACTGACAGTTACAATGGGCATGCCCAAACACTTAGTTAAAATGAGTGCAATTCTGTTGCCCATCATCAGATTGACCTGTTATGTATGGATATGTCTATATATGGTTCACCTTTAGAAGGTCGAACGGCTGAAATCTCAAAATGCATATGGTTGAGACCATATGCTCGAAATTTCAAAAGATCGACCTTCTGAATGGGGATCGTCATACAGCGCAGGGAGATTTCCCTTTCTGCACTATAGTGCGATCTTGGAGTTAGAATAAATAAGTAGTGGGAGGTGCAGGGGGGCTTGCCCCCCTGCAGAAACATCATTTTGTGTTTTGTTGATTTTTTTTTTTAGTTCCCTTTCAGAAGGTCGAGCTTCTGAAATTCAAGCATATGGCTTCGGTCATATGACTTTCGAGATTTTAGCCACTCAACCTTCTAAAGGGGAACCCTATATATATATATATATATATATATATATATATATATATATATATATATATATATATATATATATATATATATATATATATATATATAGACATATACGTATACATATCCATCTGTCACTATCTCTCTCTCTCACATACATAGTATATCTATCACTATGTAGTGTCAAATAGATATATACTAATATATATATATATATATATATATATATATATATATATATATATATGTGTGTGTGTGTGTGTGTGTGTGTGTGTGTGTGTGTGTGTATCACAATGATACATAGCCTCTCTCCATACAGCTACATAACACATGTATATATCATACATACACAGAGCTGCATTTATATATACATCCCCATTAATTACATAAATATGTGTGGGGATGTCTGTATTGTCCTACATACCCTAATAATGGTGAGTAAATCTGTACTATCACACATCCATACTGTTGCTCAAAGGATCCAAACTAAGGGCACAACAGTACATTATCCAATTACATACAGACCCCTGTGCATGGTTGATATCACCACGTGGAGAGACATAGGTAAGTAGGTGGTGTAATTTATAATGTTGTCAATACACGCATATTGTTCCTGCCCACAGGTTTGCCTATCTAACTGCAAGTAGCCACATATGACCATACTGGTAAGTGTACACACATAGCTAGGATAATAACAGTTATCCCACTGCTAGGATACTAGATGCAGATAACAGTAGAAAGTAATATCACTCTGGAAACCACAGATGCTGTTCAACATAAGCCTCATTTGTGTAATGCACAAGTACTGTGCCTGCAACCAAATATACAACAGGCTCAACCTATGCTGTGTGCAATAAGTATGGTGGTATATAGTGAGTAATAATAGATAGGTAGGGGTTCTAATCTTACTCCAGGCTATTTGCTGCATGTCTGTGTGTGCATCCCCCCTCAAAACAACTGTCATGCCCTCATGGAGTATCCACTTACAAAGTTTATGCACTTTCTGGCCCTGTAACCTGCTGCTGGCTTCTACACTGCCCCTTCTACAGGGACTAATGATGTTATCCACCTTAAGACTACCAGATGACAGTGTAGTAGCCAGATCTGAGCCTTGGTGTATGCAATAAATAATGTTATCTGTAGTATATAAGACTAGATAGGCATGGGGTTCTAATCTCACTCCAGGTTACTTGGTGCACATGTGTGGTGTATACCCCTGCAAAAAAAAAAAAATCTAATCTGAAGGAAGTAGGCACATATTTTGGGGTATTATATTATAATGTTTTCACAGACTGTCAGTCTGTGTGTGTGTGATAACATTATGAACCCTCAGTCACTATTTTTATTTACAGCACACTGGGGGAATGCCATGGATATATTGAGTGATGTGCAGTACTGTTGAATCAGGGACAAACTGTTCAAAGATACAAAAATGGGGGACAAAGGCCCACAAATAGGTGCAGAATACCACAAATTATATGAAAAAAACACCAAAACTATGAGCGGGCATGCCCAACACTTAGTTAAAATGAATGAGTGCAATTCTGTTACCCATCATCAGATTGTTATGTATATGTATATATATACTATATGGTTCACTTTAGAAGGTCGGAACGGCTGAAATCTCAAAAAATGCATGGTTGAGAGATGTATATGCGAAATTTCAAAAAGATCGACCTTCTGAATGAGAAAGATCATACAGCGCAGGGGAGATTCCCTTTCTGCAAAAAAACTGCCATGCTCTCATGGGCTATGCACCTACAATGCGTAAGCACTTTTTGGCCCTGTAACCTGTTGCGGGCTTCCACACTGCCCTCCAATACAAGGCCTGATGATCTCATCCACCTTAAGACTACCAGCTGAGAGTGCAAGATCTGGGCTTAAGCTGTGGTGCATGAGATAAATACTATAATTTTTATTGTGCAAGATTAGATAGACAGTGGTTCTAATCTCACTGTAGACTACTTGGTGGACATGTGCCCCAATAGCATAAATATGATCATCTTGGTAACATAGTAATAGGTAGGTTTTTGCAGCATTCTATTTGTAGTGTGTGATGTAGCCCCCCCATGAACTGCCCACAACAAGGCCTGCTGATGTCATCATGCATAATATATCCTGAACTGATAGTACCAACAGACATGAGGTGTGTTGTGTGCATCACATACTGTGATCTGTACTGTGTACCATTACATAGGTTAGTGTTCCCATCTACATACAGCTAATTTGCATTATGTGTGTGCATTGGCATGTCCTGTATGTGGTGTGTGTGAGCCTGTTAGAGCATTTTACATCATGTTATGGAACCATAGGACATTTGAAATTCACTGGCATAATGGCCATACAGACCTCACAATCATAGATATCTTTATACCCATGGGTGCGCAGTTAATGTGTTTGTGCCTCCGCCTCGTTAGTTTACTTTACCAGCGGTTCAGGACTTCGCCTCAACAATCGAACTTTGTTAGTCAAGCTAGCTGCTGGTGATAACATAAATGATAATGACAACAATTTTAACGACTGTTTAAATATAAAAGCATCGAAATTGACATTGCATATTTAAAACAATGTATTAATTCTGTACAGTATTATGAAGTTCAAAAAGAACAAATTTTTAATGATGTACAAAGTTTAGATAAGAAAATCAGAAATGATTTACTGTTTTCACATTATAGTACTATATATTTTAAAATGTTGGATAGGGTTGAGAACAGATGTTACAACATTTCAATTCAGTATATGTTAACAAAAATCAAAATGTATTTCAGCATAAGTTTAACAGAAACAAGCCTATGCACAAACAACATTACAGACATGGTAGTGTTGAATTTCCACAAAGGCCTCTATCTTCTAGTGTGGACCATTTACAGTATTACAACAAGAAAGGAGAATACAACAGAACGGAGGTTTTACTATTTATAATTACTCAGATTTGACCATTACTGATGAATATTTCAATTTGTTTTCAAAGGGCATTAAGTTTATTCCATCTAATAGAGGTGACCTTGTAGATAACATAGAAGCTTTGAAACTCTTTGTGAGAAAATTAAATCTTGAAATACTTTTAGAACCTGTACAAGACAATGGTAGAAATACTACAGGTATTGAAAAGAGACTAAAAAAGAAGAGTGTTTTTAACTTATGAAAAATTGGTTATGGAAGATGTGTACAATGAGTTTAAACAAAATTATAGTTTAAAACACTGGAATTTAACCAAGAATGAATTCAACTTACTTTGTGACTTAAGAAATGATCATAATAAAAATACCAATATTTTAGACCTATAGTGGCGGCAAAGGGATCTAAAATACATCCACTGACTGTTTTCATTGATTCCTATGTACAACACGTAGTATACAAGACCCCTCACTTACTCAAAGATTCATGGGAATTTTTAAAAAGTGTTAAACAAGATTTATTTCAAGAGAATGATTTTTTTTTAACTATAGATGTAAAAGACTTGTTTACATGTATTCCCAAAAATGAAGGCATGAATTTGTTTGAGGAGGTATTGTTCAAATTTTCAGACCTTGACAATGTCAAAGTAAAATTAATATGTGAACTTATGAATATAGTTCTTGAAAACAATTTTTTATGGTTGGTGCTACCTGTTCTCCAGTATATTCTAATTTTCAATGGTCCATTTTGGCCCCGCATAAAACTTTATCTTCGATACCTGGATGATATTTTTATCCTGTGGGGAGGCCCTGAAGAAGATATTACCAAATTTATAGAGCAAATCAATTGCAGTACCTCCTTTCTTTCTTTTACATTCCAATATAATACTTTGAGTATCAATTACCTTGACAAACAAAACATAGAGTTTAGTTCTCAAATATTTAGAAAATTTACATTTTGAGAGCTATCATCCTAAATCCCAAAAGGCTAGTATAATAAAAGGACAAGCTATCAAAGAAGATCTTGAGAATGAATTCACTTTAAGAGAAATGTTTTCGGAGAGGGGGTACCCCATAGATTTGATCAATTCTATTCTACAAAATGTTTATCAACAATGGGGTCTAAAATATATCCCCCTTTTAGGTTCTTCTGTGAACGCTTCAGTTATGGGAGAAAATACTTGTGACTTCAACACTACTTGTGTTTTAACATTTAACACAAGAACTCCTATTATTAAAAATATTTTCCAGAAGAATTGGAACATTTTCAGAACAAATGATGCTATATACAACAAACAAGGCACCCAAAGATGTGGTATGTGCCACTACTGTTCTTATATTTATACAGAGCCAACTTTAATGTTAAACAACATTATAAAAAGTAAGGTACATTTACAGAATGGCAACTGTAACACTAGGGGAGTAGTATATCTGGGTCTGTGTTGTACTTGTAAACATTTCTATGTAGGGAAGACTGAACGACTCCTAAAAAACAGAATTTATGAGCATGTGAATGACATTAAGAATCACAAGAACACTAATGCTTTATACAAACATAGCACTTCTTGTGTTGGATTTAAAAAAATTGTTTTTGGTATTCTAGCCATCATAAAAACAGACACTAGAGGTGGGGATTGGAAAAACTTGTTGAAAAGAAGGAAAGTCAGTGGCAATACAGATTGGCTTCCATGTTTCCCCCAGGACTCAATGAGACTGTATCATCCAACAACATTTGAGTATTAAAATATTTTCAGACATACTCATTTTCTTTTACTTATGTCCTATTGAAATATTCCATAAATATTCCATAATTATTTTTATTTTTATTCTATAGTATTTATAATAAACTGAGTTTTGCCAAGGTTTGAGCAGGTTAATTTTTAAATTTTGATACATCTATACACTAGTTGAGATTTTAATATATCAATTTATTTATTTATTCACTATTTAGAGGGTTAATATATAACAATATTTTTTAACAAGTTTTAAACTAAATTTATTTGTCTTCAAAAAGACTCAAGGTGCCATATATATATATATATATATATACACAAGCATAAACAAGAACAGGTACATATATTTAATACCTACACAGGTATTTTTACATAAATATTTTTAAAGCCTTGTATTGTTTTAAATGTTAATTAATTATTATTATGTGATGTCATTTGATTGAACACTATATAAATGGTTAATTAAATGGAGCAAATTGTTTCTGATGAAGTCGCTATTATGGAGATGAAAGCGCTAAAACTGATGTTTCTCAATAAAAATGGATTATTTTTACATTGGTTCTACTATATTGATTTACTGGCTTACTTAGTTTTTTCTACTTGTTACTATCTTTATACCCATAGTTAAAGGATCAGCACATATTTCCCCAGTCCAAGAGGGACATGGGCAGATGCCCTGTGTTGAGATAATGGCCGCTCAGCCAATCATACAGATGGCACATGGTGTGGTGCACTGAGGTGCTCTGTGTGCCATTAGGCAAAATTCTGTTTTGATGGTGAGTTTAAGTCTGCTAGACTTATCTCCCCACAAGCATGTAGTACCAATGTAACATAGTAAGTTAATATCCTTACAGTGGGTTATCCATCTTCTATGTCTGCTACAGAAAGGCAGCATATGCAATCAAGCAGGGTCACACATTACCCCATATGCAAGACATAGATCACCTCTGAGTAGTCTATATGCCACAAGTGACAATGACACTCATTGCAGACTATCCCCATTGAACACATACTGTAGATGTAATGTGACCTTGTGAGGGAAGATACTGTTGTGTGCAATTGCCAGTACTGCTTGGAAAGGTTCATCACCAAATGGCCATTGCACTCAGATTTTGGCATGCTGAGCGAAGAGTACTTGAAGATTATGAGTATGTCACTTATAGGTGACTGTGGCCTCAGCTATGCCATATGATTTCTGCCATACCACTGTAGAGACATGGTGATCTGAGATACATTAGGTGCAAACCTGTGTGACCAGGTCTGTGTGGCCAGGTTGTTCACCCCTGAGTATGTACACATGTTGTAACCGATGCACTACTTACTGGGTACATAGTTCTAACTGATGGAACTGATACTACAAATATATTTGCATTGAGCTTATAACCATTACTATGTCAACAGGCATGTGTTTGCAAAACCCTCTTGCAGGATATCGACATACCATAGAGACTCTATGAGTGCTCACAATTTGCAGGCATCAGTCAACATTGTTAGGGACAGTCAGTCAGTCGTCATGTGTATCGTGATTGAATGGATTCCAAGCAATAGAGGACACAGGACTGCATCCTTTTGAGCACTGCTGCTGTCAGATAAGCTATTGGAGGTGGATGTCCCTATGTTGCATATGTGTGGCAGCAGTGGGCCACTTAATGACCCCTACAATGACAGTATCATGGCTGCCTAAGTGGGTACTTTGTAAATGTTGTCTGAGCAGGGGATATAGTCAGATGGCTTGACTGAGTCTAGGTGGCTGTATGCCCTGATGTACCCTCCCCAGGTCCATGGCGACTGGCTCGAAAATATCCACCACATGTAACAGTCATGTCAGACATCCAAACTGTGTACAGCCAATTGTGTGTAGAACACATATATGTGTGCTGATTAGCTCCATGATGATTGCCATATGGTCATACAGATATGGGTACTTAGACAAAGAGGTGCATAGTTATGTGGGTCAATAGAAGCACCACATCTTTGCAAGGGTATAACAGTTGCCATTGTCCACTCAGCTGTCATGCAGCCAGTAGTGTCAATATGACTGGAAGGGTGTCCCAATGGTGTTAGTAATCCTTGTCAGATCACATGTGGGATGCAGCCTGGAATGCTAGCATGTGCAATAGATGCTGTGTATTTTCCAATGAGAGGCCAGTTATGAACTGCTCTGTAAATCTGGAAGTTATGGGACAGGTTGTAGGAATGTCATGTGTCACACATGGTTGCGACATGGGAGTGTAATTAATGTAGACATTGTGGGTGTACAGGTTAGGTATGAGTCCAGACCAATCATATGTGGCATCATGATGTATGAGGTCACCAACAATCTGAGTCTGTCCTTTGAGGTCACATAAGTAACTAGACTGTGTGTTGTGGTTCTGCTTTGCATGGCTGGCTACTTTTGTCACTTACCATGTCTACTCAACATCACAACAGCACTACCCACTTCTTTTAGCTGAGGAGGTAGTGCCTCCATGTAAGGGGGCGGGGCACCCTCATCCCAACTGCTACACAGAACTTTCCACCTGTTATTGTACAGTCTACTATTGGCGGTTGTCCACCAGTCAGGTTTGCTTAGCGATGATGAACCTGTGTCCCTCTTGTCATGTATAGTCGGGTTCATGCTATTATAATGCTGCTGACATAATGCATGGGTGTAGACCTCTGCACACTTGCCTGTCCCATGTGAAGGGTGAAGTGATGTCACACTATGTCAACCATTCCACAGGAGGTAATAAATGGCTGTCTTGACATATATGCCTGTATTGTCTGCAAGGGGTGAGTAGTGCCAGTAGTTCTAAGGAGACTGATCTGTGGCCAGAAACCACCAGGGAGGACCTCACATTGGGGGTGCTGTACTGGTCACCCATACTGGTAAACACATGATGCAATACCTTGGTTTCCCAACTGGTAATGTCACGGCACTGCTGCAGGGCATTATAGGTAAGGACCTGGACCATCTTTTGGACAACTGAGCAGCAGCATGTCTAAGCAACACAGTGTGTACATATTGCACTTCTCAAATGTGTTTGTCTGAGCTATGCACAGACACCTTGCATGACTCTCTTCCTGCAACATGCACAAAGTAACTGCAACACTGACTTGCATGGAAGACAACTAGCATGTAGTGCCAAGCGGTGTCCCCAGATCTCCGAGTCATGTCACCTGACATGTCATGATAGGAGTGAGCATAGATATGAGCACTGACACTGTCATACACCTAGTGACACTGGACCAAACACTGTTACTTTTGCTGAAGGCCAGGTCATGCCTACCGACTGTAACCAGTAGAGCCCTTTGACTGTTACACCATTCAATGGATGTCGGGCATATGTCTCACTCCACCAACCGTGGCCTGACAAGGTATATGACAATATTACACATGCAGATCTTGCCAGAAAGTGTGTACATCATGTACAGAGTGTTATGTCAGCTGGGTGGATAGGCAAGTGTCTGTCAGTCATACTCTGGGAAGATAGCATTGGGAGACCTGCACTGCAATGACGCCAGTTACCAGTGGGGTTCACCATCCTCCAATAATGGCATACCCCATCTACATATTCCCTCTCTGTAGTCACAGCTGTTGTCAGTGACCTCTGACTGAGTACATTAGCAGGTGATTGCATACCGCGTGCTGTCACAGACACTCGCACAGAAGTAACAGTTATCCAGAATGGCCTAAGACACAGTCAGTTGTACTTTGAGACACTGACAAAGACTAACTGTCAAAGACTGCACAATACTACCCTGTGAGAATCATCCATCCTGCAAAATATTGTATTGTCCACACACCACACACAGTTCAGCTATTACACATGGAGTTATGGACGCAGAAAGTAATGTAGGCTTTGTCTCTCACTGGTCGGTAAGATATGGGGAAGCATTCACTGTTGTACAACCTACACCAGCAGGTTTTGGATGTAAATCCCAGACTGTCACTGATACACAAAATGTGGTGGTCATCACAGCTATCATTGTGTGCAATGGCACCTTTGCTATGTCACTACTCAGGCATATCGTACAATTGCAGCAGCCACACAGGTTCCATGGTACACCAATGCACAGCATTGATAACATGTCCTATGGAGTCTGTGTCAGGACTGTACATGTGTAGTCTGTCTCCTAAATGCTTTTTAGGGTGTGTGTATGGCTCCATTCAGGTAAGTGTCAAATCCCACTGTGTACCTCCTGTGTATCCATGACAAGACTAACAAATGTGTCAACTGTTCTACATACCAACAACATCAGTGTGGTATACATAGTACATGCTGGTGAAACAGGTATGTAACACAGGCTGTACGCTCTACATGAAACAGCCCCCTCCCCAAGCAATTCTAGTACACATCTGCTGTGACACAGTATGTGCAGGTTACAAAATGGGATGCAGAACACAACAATCATAGTGCGTGTTGGGCAACTGTCTGCACTGGGGACAGGATATTTGTATATGGGTCATCCCCATCACCACAGCTTGTACATGTGTAAGTTCCCAAAACCCTGTTGACAATTATCAAGGGTAGCAGACCTGTTCATAGATTAGTGATGCATGAGTACCCTGAAGGCCACCATTGTCCTTGTTAGCTTGTTATACATATATGAACCTAAGGAGCCATGCACTTATAGTGCTGTACCTTGCTGAAGTCATATTTCTGCTGTGCTGATGTGCCATCCTGTGATGGTTTACTTCTGCTGTGTATCCATAGGTTACACCCACAGACTCCTGAAACAGAAATAGGTCAATGACATACCTGTCATTGTGTAACTATACAGCCAGTACAAAATCATACAACATAAGGTACACAGAAGTATGTGGCATACTCATGATAAATTCCAGCATACAGTATCTGCCATTAACCACTACAATTGGCATGGCAAAACAACACTGCCTTACACAAATACATGTTAAGTAACATAGTCTCCTTGTGCATCAGACACATGGCTACTTTTCTCTGCATCAATGGTGGGGATGATGGGGATGTGGCACAGGTATCATCACTTGCACATCATTTGCACAGGGTCTTGTGTGGGGGTGCAGGAGGCCTAGGTTAACCCAATAAGTTGACAGCATGTGTGTGAGTCCAGAAGGGAAGCAGGCAAGATGGACCATGGAAAGGTGCCATGTGTGTCTGTAGGTGACTTGCAATGTGTGATTGTGTGTGTGTATAGCATCAAGTTCAATGCTAGCCTTACATGTATGTATGTTGGACAGTTTTGGACTGTACATGGTACAGTTGACAGTTCACTGTGTCTGGCCCCAAACACAGGAATTGGCTCTGCCACGAGTTACACTGGCACCTCCATGCCCAAGGTCAGAAGCAGTGCTAGTACCTGATGGTGACTACTGTCTTCTGGGATTGTGTCCCCCACAGGAACACCCAGGACCAAGAGACCATGGTCTGCCACATCATGGTGTGGATAGCACACTCCCCACTGCAGCACTGGAGGTACTGCCACTACTGGACCATGATTCTGCATGGACATGTGGACTCTCAGCAGATGGGGTTGCAGACCTATGTCCATTAGTCCAACACACAACTCCAACCACATGTTCCAGTACAGACAAATTTCAGTCCAAGACAAACACTGATTCATCCCACCTTCTGTCCACTGCATCAGTCAACTGATGCAGGCTGTCTCCAGTGCAGTGGAGGCAGTCACGGATGTCAAACTGTGCTGCGTCCATAGCCCTAAGCATACATATGGTGTTCTGTTCTGAACATGCCTGTGCCTCCATGATGGCCAAAAACATGTGCTGAGTGACCCATGATGTGACACCTGCAATAGGAGGCGGATGAACAGCAGACCTCCTATGAGCACCCCTGTCAATCTGCCTATGTGGGACCTCACCAGTTCTCTGGCTATAGCCAGTGTCTATGCTCACTGGGGCTATAGTTGCCACACTTTCCTGTTCAAAGTACCCAACCTCTAATAATCCAATATCTTTGGCCGCTGGGGACTGGGTATGTGTGGCCATACTGACTATGTGTGGTGACAATGGAGGCAGAAGAGGGATGCCTACCTCTGGGACAGATTCAGCTCCCAAAACCTTGACCTGTGCCTCACTGTGGCCACCATTATCATCAGAGTCTGAAGAGATGCTGACATTAGGTTGTATAGGGAACATAGACCAATCCCACCCCCCGGTCACTTGTGATAAGAAAGAAAAATGAGGTACATGAAAATCTGCCAGTACTGATAATAACAAAGACCCACAACTGGATTAGCAGTCAAACTTTTTTCTTCTCTGCTTTCATCCAAAATAGTCTTCCTCAGAACAAAATACATATTCACGTCAAGACCTTTATAACAATCACTTGAAGTAAATTAAGTAAAACATGACCAGTAAAATTTACCTTTTAATTAAGCAATATGACACTATACTTGATAAACCAATGCATAGAAACACAGTACACCTATCTTAACAAAAATTATGAAATACACGTTTCACTGTCTAATTTAATGTCGTTTCAACCTTTTGTTATTTAAAAGGCATTTCAGAGTAAATGCACCATTTAAACCAGGAGGCTTATCTTTTCTTAACTGTAACTGCCAAAGTGTTTCTATTTGTTCAACTACACTCCTGTGATTACCCCCTGTTTACATACGACATTATGTTTAAATAGGGCATTTTTCTGGTCCTTAAGTTTAACAGAATATAAATGTTCCTTAAGAAAACAGTGTCATGCTTACCATGAGCAAGATCATGGCTTTGGCCAATACCTGACAGACCTGCGAAAAGTTGAGGTTGAGGTAATATCAGTACCAATGCTTGTTGCAGCACAACAAGGTAATACATCCATATATCTCACATTTACAGGACCCACTCTGTTACTTGTTGTATTGGTCACATTCTGAGTATGAGAGTACAAATGAGGTAAAATCTTCCCACTCAGAAAGAACAAAGACCTGATACCCACATAAAAGTATGTACAGCCTGACACACTGACTGCTACAGTATTACAGTGCTGATCACAGTAAGCCTATGTGCACACTCATCCGCTGTAGAAACTGTGGCACCATTCTGCATGATGTATGGTATGATGGATGCCAGGGAGCTGTTGTGTGTGCATAGGTTCACCAGGAATTCCTCAGTGTCCAAGAGTGGTTGTTCCACCGCAGGCCCTTCACTGGTGATGGCACGATTCCTGGCTACATCTGCTCCCCTTCATTGTGCAGCATTGATCATGTCTGTTGCACGGAGTCAGAATTGGTCATTTATCATGCCCTGATGGCCCTTGCCATTCAGATCACAGACAAGGTCTGCCCATAATGCATCCTGCTGTTCCCTATTTTGCCTCCCTCTGGAAAGTAGGATGTGTTGATGTTGCCTTAGTCCTTCCAGTATAATTTAATTTTCTGCATCAGAGAAGGGTGCATGACATCTAGGATACATGATTCCTGAAAGACAACAAAAGTGGAACACATTACAGGATCACATACGTGGAAGTGCACTATGTAGACATACAGCAAGGACAAAATGGCTGGCACTGTGCACTGCTTATTCACACATCATACTCCACAGTGTGCAAACATACTATGTGTGAGAATACAAATGAGATATTAGAAATAGTCAGGTATTCCCATGTGTGCCATAACAGATACTGCTGTGCGATCATACACCCAACACTTGAGTCTACTGTGGCCTGTCCCCTATGGGAAACCCTCTGATAATACATCATAGGAACAGTGCCATACAATTAGCAGTGTGCTATTACAACCATTGTAAAGGGACAGTCCAATGAGATCAGTGTGTCACAATGACAACAGACAATGCACCCTTGTAGGTGTAAGACAGCAGGAGATCAATGACATGTCATTATCACAGGTCTACATCAGGCTTAATGCTGTAATCCCTATTCCCCATATGTGTATTCACCCATCTGCATCCTGTTGTATACAAAATCAGTTACATATCTGATGGAGGCAGAACCAGAGTGAGGCTATCCTTTCCACTGCAAATAAGGCATGTATTTAAGATAAGTATGTCAGGCAATGGTATCACTAACAGAGTACTATGCAACATGTTTGGTGTGTCCTTGGGTAAGATGAGGTATAAATATAAGAATATGTCCACCATTTGGTCAAATGTGTTACAGTCTGGTAGTAATTTGCAGCATATATGAGGGGAGGCCTTGTTACAAGCAGGTACTTCCAAAGTGTATGTTAGCTGTGCAGCTGGGATAATCTACACAGTGACTTTGGAAGGATTATGTGGTGCATTCTGATATTAGTGGCCCTGATTTGCAGTACCTACATTGATATTCTGTGTGAATGCATATTAATGCATGACGTGACACTTTACGTACATATAGTTTTGCTATACGGATATGTGAAGTATGTTCCTACCTGCAGGCCTATGACCTCCATCAGTGAAAAGCAGACATGCAATTTGAAATGCATTGTGTGGATAAAGAGTGCATTACATTACTAAGTCATTAATTTCTGCCTTCACAATACTGTAAATTCAGTTCTACACACCAGTGGAGTTGAACCCAGGACAGTGTGTGGCAAAATGTGGTGTCAAAATGCACTGCTTACAAGGTGATTAACAGACTGAGCTACTGTGTCACTGCTGCAGTAGATGTATTTGCAAGATATATTTACACACATACAGGCTGTGACTTACATTTTTTACATCCATCAGTATTTTCATGGCTTTACATGGATGTATGTGTGCACCAGGGTCCCAGTTGAACATGTATTTTGCTATTAATGCCTTAGCTGCTGTCTTTCTAAATGTTGCTGCTGAAGGCCATATTTACCTGCTATCACAGACCTCACTTGCATTCATTATTATGTCTTTGGCTTTCTAGTGGTGCACTACTTCACAATGGTCCAAGGTAAACTCCTATTTTTACTCTTTTTAATTTAATTACGTTTTAATCAAGTTTGTGGGGTGTGGCATGGCATGCAGTTCTGCTGAAATTTGCTTAATGACTGGCAATTACTATGTTTTCTTTAAACCATCAATTGTAGGTAAGAGTTGTGTGATGTGACAGGTTAATGCAGTTGTCTGATGCTCTTGAGTTTGAAATATGGTCTAGATGTTTATTGTGTGTGTATTACAAGTTTAAAAATACGTATAGTCAATATAGCTCTACTTAGCTGAGCTTAGAAAAGTATCACACTAAAAAAATATAAAGAAAAATAAAATGGGGATATAGGAAAGTGTTGAAATGGGGTGCAAGCAGGGGGAAAACATAATGAAAGACAGATAGGGATGTGCAGGAAGGGTATAGGATGGAAACATAGATATCCATTTCTTGTACAGCAACAACTGTGTACTTTGACATAATTTGTACATGACTTTGAACTCTCAACCCCAGAAAGAGAGTTGAGAACAACATAACTGCATTGTCAAGCAAATTGGACCAATTATGTGTGCCCAGTGGATACGCATGTGAAATGGACAGCCATGGATGGGACAACAATTATTTGGGGTGGGAAAGGTCAGTGGAATGTTGGGCAAGACACATAGGTACATGTTGGGGAGGTAAGCTGAGTAGGTAAGGATGCATTTGCAGACAGACAAGACAGATGGACGAGCAGACAGGAACAGTGTGTGACACATGAGGTGGGTGAACACCTTGAATAGGGAGGGTGTTGTGGAATCCATGTCCCATGTGCCTCCAGATGGAAGCAGCATGACTCACATCCCCATCCATGGGACTGTTAGCACTGCTCCTTAATTTCTCTGAGGATGGCAGTGCTGGAGGCTGGGCACTAAGATGAGGCTACCCCACCAGGTCAGCCAGCATGCCCTCAATCTGGTGTAGGCAGCAGTCAAACCCATGGTAGACTATCCTGTGCACCAAGACCAGTAGCGAATCCCGCGTGACAACACCCCCCCCTCCATCACGGCTCCCAGGGGGGGATGGGCCCCATCACATGGGGCAGTATTACCTCGCACTGAAGGTAGTGCCGGGGCAGCAGCGGGGTCACCACTGGTCTGGGTCCCAGATGTACTTGGACCCAATGCCATGGCCAGTTAAGCCAAGGTATGCGGATCAATTGTAACTGGCCTACCTTGATGTGCTGTGGTGAATGAGTTATAGCAATAAGTTAAGGTTAGTAATAACCAAACTATTGTTACTATTAACAGAATGTAACACCATTTTAATTAATCCAAATGCATATTAATGTATAGTATGTGTAACACAGCAGTAAATAACATAACAGTCAGTGTTGCAACAGCATGTCTGTAAAAAGTAAGCCATAAGGGCAACAAAATAGTTGGTTTAACAAAGTATGATAATAATGAATCATAATAACACATAACAATATTACATCACATTTTGCAAGTTAGTTTAACAACATTTGTTAATATTAAATCATAATAATAAATAACAATAATAAATAAATGAAGATAAAGGGAGACGAGAGAGAAAAACTATCCATTACTGAAAATGGAGACTATATCCCTGGAAACACTGATAATAAATAATCTACAGGTGTATAGTTTGAGTTCTGAGTACAGTGACTATAATTCCTATAGGTGATGTAGCACATGCATACATACCCTCAAGTTGTTAGCATGGGTTAGTGTGGGCCAAGCAATAACAAATGCAGGTACACAACTACACAGAACGCTTTCACATAATGTGGACTTCTATAATTACCAAGGTGCTCTGTAAGCAGATTTGGTAATACATTGGATTTCAGGTAATCATGTTCCTGGTAATCCTGTAGCAGACAGATTAGGCAGTTTTAATTACATCACATGTATATGAAATCGTGACACTTGAGAGACATGTTTGTGTACAGTACATAAACTAGACATCCATCATGCCTTAATTGGCAGGCATGGGAATAGAACCCAACAGCCATGACTGCAGGGGACATCTGCAAAAAAAAAAAAATAATAACTTTATTGGTATTGCTGATAACTGTCTGTGAAATGTTAGCACAATCCTATCTTCTCATAACATGGGCTACCTCAACCATATACCATTTGTTCCTTGAGTGGGAGAAAAAGACAGAATTATGTGACTGAATTTGTTTCCTTTTGTTCCTGGAGAGGGAGAAAAAGACTGAATTCATTTTACATTCCAGAACTATTACAGTGCTATACTTGACTGCAGTGACAGCAGAACACATACATGAAATACGGCCATAATGCATTGATTAAAGCAGATTTATGTAGGAATCAACAATGCTCCTTAACACTTTATTGGTATTGCTGATAAATGTCTGTGAAGTCCACACAGTATTTGACCACAGAGTGGGATACCTCACCCATATACCTTTATTACCTGAAGTAGGAGGACCAGAGAGTGTTATATGACCGATACTGGCCTGGAGACAGCCTTGGACCATACTATGAGTTAAACAATACAGCTTGCAGGCCATTAGTTTTCCATTCTACAGCTATTAGAGTGTTACACTTGACTACAGCAACCTTACCATAGACAGGTAATGTATGCAGCTCTATTTCAATGGTTATGACAACACAGTCTTGCTGTCCACCATTTTCCTTGCTGTTATTGGTATTGTTTATTGTTTATTGCAATACAGTTGTTATTGTTTATTTATTGCAATACAGCTCTATTTTCCCATTTATTTCACTACAGTTTTTATGATGTATACTATATTGCAGTAAATGCTTTACTCTTTCTTGCTTATTGCACTGCAGTTAGCATAATAAATCTGTCTATCCCACACTCATGGAGCAACCTGACCAGGCACTGGCACAGGACACCACATTGCAAGCCCTCTCAGCTGCAGCTGTTGGGAGAGAAACACATCATTATGCATACCAGTTTTGCAAACATTCAGTTTGCATAATTTAAAACAGAAAAACATACTTACATATTCATGGGGCATTCCCTGGCCTGGCTTATTGGACCCAGGTATCTAAGGTTTCCCTCTTTCCTCCTCTTCAGGTCATCATAATGGTGATGACACTGCTCACCTGCGCAGGGAATACCAGTAACACTGGTGAGTTCCCTGGTCAACCAGTCCCAGGCCTCTGCCTTACACTCTGAGCCCTGGAAACCACCCTGCAGCAGCCTGGGTTCAAGAGTTTTTGCCAGGAGCCCAGCAAAGACCCTGGACTCCTGAACACCCCATTTCTGCACTCAAAACCTCAAACCTTCACCAGCACCACCTGCCATACCACCAGTTGATCAGACTTCAAAGACTATTGCAGAATTACTGCCTGTTGTGCCTAATATAGGCTGTTTCCTGCCCTTACACATCATTCAGCAACATTCAAAAAATTACCACTGTGCTTAGCATTACGCAAACTAGCCAATCGCAGATGAGCAGTGTGAAAACTCGCACAACCAAGGTTTTAGCTCAGCTTAGCACCATGCAAACAAAAGTAGCCGTTAGCATGTTTAAGCAATGTTTATCACAGTGGAGCAGTGCCATATTTCACAAATTTGTTTTTAAAATTAAACATGTATAATAAATGAAATTATAGACATCACTGCTACAGATTGAAACCCAGGACCTACTAAACTTTAAGCTGTATCTGTACTCATTTAGCTACTTGGCTATTATGAAAATTAGTATACTTTCACATATACTACTGGGCTACCTGTTAGCATTGCTAAGCACTGTGGCACAGCTCAAACATGCTTAATTAAACCCAGACATAAAAAGTTAATTACATCCAGTTTCTGTTATTAGATGTCTAGCAACGTGTTGCCTATGTATGTATGAGCGCTACTTGGGTCTGCTGTGCACTGCACTGCGTCATGCAAACAGCAATTAAAAAAAAAAAAAAACAGGAAAATACCCAATATATTTAAAATAGGCAAAATACATCTTTATGATAATTAATGACATCCAGTTTCTATTTTTTAGATGTCTGGCAGGTGTCAGCTGTCTGTATGTGAGCACAGCTTGGCATTGCTGTACTGTCTGCTACGCAAACATACAAAAAAATGGAAAAAAATATTAAAATAAAATATTACACATTTGACCCAATTCACAACACTTCAACAGTACTGGGGAGCAGTACAGGCCATCCACAACCACAGGTAGCCTCTACACTTCTCCCTACATGGATTCAATAACACTGTTCCTTTGTTGTTCCTCGGCAGCGCACCACCATTACTGTGCATGGCATGCTGCCGAGGGGGAACTGTGGCCATGTACATGAATACATTCCATGTAGGCACTACACAGTGCCAAAATGGAGTTTATTAAATCATGGGGGTAGTCCTTTTAAACTAATGTTACCATGTCAAATGTTACTGTATATATTTTGTTTCATTTCAGTGATTCCTTGCTCTAGGATTTTGTTTCATAGGGAAAATGTAACTAAACTGGACACAAATTAACACTAGTTTGACTAAGGGCAGTGTTCATAGCCTACAGCTGTGCAATTGCATAGCATGCATTTGCAGACAGTGGCAGTATGTAGATATGCATATAAACTCAGCATAAAGTAGTTGCATTAAATACAGAAAGACAAAATAATTTCTAAAGTCATGCCCATTTTTCCTAAACTTTTCCTAAAGTATGTAACATTCATCTTTTCATATGTAAAAAGTATTTTGTAGAATCGTAAATGGTATGTGCCTTGACATATTACAGGCAAGCATGGCTGAGAACAGTCAGGCTAAAAGCATTATAGCAAAGCTACACACTGCATAGCAGCTAAAACTGATAAAAAAAGGGGTTAGAACAGTTTCATATAGGGTATCATTTTGTGGATACCCTGATGGTTTCATTAAAGAACAGAAAGGGAGTGACAGGAAAGATTAAAAACTGGGAAACAAAGAGTTGAGAACAAAAGATAAACATCAATAGGGTTTGACAGATGATGGACATGTTTTTGTTGAGAAAAAACAGTAAGGTAAGAAGGCCTGAGAAAGTCCTAATTGTGTACCCAGTCCACTGAAACTCAAACACGTCCACTGCCAGATGGGGTTTCAGTAGAGGTCTCCGATATTAAGGTGGTAGTGGCCTGTGCTGGCCTGGTGGTCATCACCAACTGTGCAGATATGTCTTTTGCACATTAAAGAGAGCCTTTGACTGGTATGATTCTCCTGTTTCATACCACCTATAGTACATCCTCAACCAAACTCAGAAGATCCCATTCAGTGAGGGTTGCCAGTCAGCCACGTGCTGGATTCCTTGCAGGACCAGTGCCTCTACTCCGACTCTGTGAGGACCGCCCTGGATTGGCAGAGGGTGATCTGTCTCTATCCTGGGAGTTACATGTCTGTTCTGCTCCTGAGGGATTTGAACCTTTATAAAAGAAAAATAAAATGGAGAGAAACAAAACAATACAGGAAAAAGAAACACATAAGCAAAATAATAAATAAAAGAGCACAAAAAGGGTTGGGAAGAGACAAAACAGATGAAGTGCAATAAATCCACACAATACTGTTATAATGCAAGGTAGCAAGTCCAGGTTTGTTCTGAATTAGTACTTAACAGTATCACTTACACCAATCCTGTTGACTTAGCCAACCTGCTAGCAGAAAGGTTCATTGTAAACGTTACCCCTGTTTCAACCAAAGGCCCTTTCAGCATCCCTGATACTTCTCCTGCACCTCACATCTCCATAGATCAAGTGCTAAAGGACATATCCAAGGCAAAGAACACAGCTTCCATGGGACCTGACAGTATCCCAGGCTGAATTCTGCACCATCTCCTGCAAGAACTGGCTTTGCCATTGAGCACCCTATTCAACCACAGCCTAAGTATAGGCTTCATTCCAGCAGAGTGGAGAACTGCCATTGTCACCCCCTTGCACAAAATTGGTGCCACTACTGACCCTGGAACTATCACCCATTTGCTTGACAAATCTGATCTGGAAAGCCATGGAGTGTATTATTATGGATGTCATAAACAAGGACATAGGAAATATCCAAGCACTTGACCCTACCCAGTTTGGATTGGTCAAGGGCAGATCTTGCCTGTTAAACTTGGTTGACTTCTTTGAGACTGTCACCAAGGACCTGGATGAGGGAAAGTCAGTGCATACAGTTTATCTTTACCTGGCCAAGGCCTTTGACATAATCCCCCACTTGGGCATCATCAAAAAGCTAACACAACGTGATGTAAATCCCTATCTCATCAGGTGGGTGGCCAACTGGCTGACCAATAGGACCCTCAAAGTCAAAATAAGTGCCTCCACCTCTGATAGCAGACCTGTCACTAGTAGAGTTCCCCATGGATCTGTCCTAGGACCTCTATTGTTTGGCATCTACTTCTCAGAGGTTCAGGCAAAGACAAAAGACTTGTAGCTGACCAAGTTTGTGGATGATTGTAAGTTGGGTGCTGTCATTGACTCCCCAAATGATGTTAACATACTGCAAGAGGGTCTCACAGCAACTAATGACTGGTACCAAAGTCATGTTCTCAAGCTAAATGCAAAAAAAAAATGTATCATCATACAATTCAGAAAAAAACACATCCTCTACTGATTACCACATCAACAGCAACCCCTTAAGCACACAACCTCTGGTGAGAGACCTGGGCACTCAGGTTGATAACAACCTCACATTCAACTATCATGTAGTGGCAGTGGTCAGAAAAGTCTTTTACCTGGTTCAACTCATAAGTAAAGGAAGTGCATCTAGAGAAAAGAAGGTTATTACCTTTCTATACTCCTCCTTCATTAGACCAGTAATTGAGTATATCATCTGCACCAACTTGAAAGGCCACTGAAATACCTCACAAAGAGAATCTGTGGCCTCCAACACCTGTCCTATGTGGACAGGCTCAAATTGCTATCACTCTATTTGGTATCATACAGATTGCTCAGGGGTAATCTGTGTCTCATCTTAAAGGCAATATCAGACCCTGCCCTACTAGAGATACTCCATATCTGCAAGTCTAACTCCTCATGAATTACCTGTTTGAAAGGCCTGAATCTAATATGTGACATCAACAAAACCTGCTGGAGAGACAGGTTTGTCTGCCAGAGGCTGCCCCGTCTGGGGAATAGACTTCCCATACATGTCAAACAGAGCAGTTCACTGACCCTCTTCAAGTGCAACCTTGATGAATGGATGTGAAACCACAAATTTGTTCCAGGGGTTCCATGTGTGTCCCTCACTGACAGGGGTGACAGGTGCTGACAGAGGTCTCTTTTTGGGGATAAACTCCTGGCTAAGCTTGTAAGGGCCCAGGGCCATTAGCTTAGTAACCTCCTATGATCCTATGATCCTATAATAAAACACTGAGAAAAACATCTTTATTGAAGTACAATTGTGTTTGGTTAGTACTTATGAGTACAGCTGGGGGTAGTGATTGGGGAAGTGCTTATGTAACTTGGGGTAATATTTAACAACAGTTCATATGTATACTTGTAAAGAATTGAAATAGAAAGGGATTTGTTGGGGATTCAAAGATGGCTGCCGTTCTGTAAGCACTGCTGAACTGCAGCTCTCTAATTAACCTGAGGAAATCTAAACCCTGAGTGGATAATATAAAGCTTTTAACATCAAATCTTCGATAAAATAACTTCAACTACACTTAACTATCTATTACTAAGAAGAAAAACCGGAAAAAAGGAAAATATTTCACTGGATTACAACAGATTAGCTGGCTCTGCAGAGAGAAGTAAACAAAGGAACCGTGTGCTTTCTATACTGCAAGTCTTTGTGTTCAAATAAGATGTCAAAAGAGGAAAAAAACATGGATACAACCACTACTAAAACAAAATTTTCGGAATTGCAGTCACCTGAAAAGGATGTGATTTCTAAAAGACAAAAAATTACTAAAATACAGGAACAACAGAAATCAGGGACCAAATCTAAATCTGAACAACCATTAAACATGGAAGATATCAGAAATGCTCTGCTACCCATACAAAAAGCTCTGAAAGAACTGACTTGTCAAATACAAACATTTGGGAACTCATGTACTCAGTTGCTGGAGAGAATGGATAAGACGGAAGCTCGGATTTCTGAAACTGAGGATAAATTAACTTTACTTGAAAAGAAAACTAATCTACATGATGTGGATATACAGGCTATGCAAAACAAGCTTATGGACTTAGAAGCAAGATCCAGGAGAAACAATATTATTCTCAGAGGGATTCCAGAAACTATTCAGTATAATGAATTAATTCCATCCATATTACAAATATTTGAAGTGCTGTTAAATGACTCTGATGGGGTGAAACAAATTATTATTGAAAGAGCACACAGAGCTTTGAGAGAGTCACAAGCATCTAACTTTCCTAGACCTGTATATGTTAAAATACTTAACTATCAAGATGTAAGCAGAATACTTACTACTGTAAAACAAACTGGAGGCTATATCATGTGGAAAAATAATAAAATATTCATGTCACAGGATTTACCCATACAGGTAAGACAAGCTAGACAGTCTTTGTCTCCATACTGTAAATTTCTTATTGACAAACAAATTAAGTTTCAAATGAAATACCCACATATGCTTATATTTACAATGGATGGGATTAAACATGCTATTTCAACTAAAAATGAGGCAAAAAATCTGTTTCTTAAAGTTTTCAAGGCTTTACCTGTATCAGAGACTTGAATTGAACTTTCGTTGAGACCGGCATGCTGCTGAGGTTGGATCCATTGTTTACTGTGTTCCCATGGCTGGATAATCCTTTGTTTGCATTTAAAAAGCTCTAGGCCTCTTACAGAGTAATAAAACTGTTTGTTTTTGCTTATCTTGATTACCTGCATTTGTTTCCCATCGTTTTATGGCTTCTACGAAGTGTTTTAGATGAGGAGGAAAACAGGAAGTGCCTAAAATGCTGTCGTGGGTGCAGATTTCACTGTGACACTTCCGGGAGTCCGTCTGTATAAGCAGTCCCCCATCGCGAGTATTTCACAGGGTTTCCAGGCTTGGGAAACCAAAGGAAACTGTTTTAACATATGTTTATTCATTTAACTTCAAAATAACACTGTTGTATGGTAAAGTAAGCACATAGGAATATTTTATTTGTTTCTCTTATACATGTTTATATAGAATTTTGTGGTTATATTATTTAGAGAGAGTGCAGGGATTTAGTAATGTTTGTATAAATATGCTTCTCATTATAGTTCATAATGTACTGTGTTAAAGTGATAATGCATTTTATATTAGTTAGTTAGTAGTTTGCTTTAATATAAAACTATGATAGTGTGGGTTTATAACCAGGGATACTTGTATCTACCTATATATTTATTTTAACATAGGGTTGCATTTTAATATGTTTTTTTTTTTTTTTGTGTGTGTGTCTCTATGCATGCGGTTTATCTATAGATAGCTAATCCAAATATTAAAACTTCCTTTTTTCAATTTAATTCATATGTACTGTAATATTGTATTTTAATTTGATTTGCTTAAATATACTTGATTGGGGAGATGTAGCTCAATGCAGTGTTTGTTAGGGAATGTTTAGTTTAGGCTTTGTCGTGGTTAAGTTAGATTATATAGGTCTCAACTATGGAACATGTTTGAAATTTTATAATGTGATGTTTTCCTGTTTGTTTCTTTTCTTAAACCTTCTGTTATTCTATATTACACAAGACCTATATATGTCCTGGTTCGGGGTTAGAGTGGGTAAGCACTGGTTTAGTACGGGATATATGGATTGCTTCCAGATCATGTATGGTTTTGAATATACTGCATTTTTTTTTAATCTTTTCTCTCCAAAATCTTTATTGTACAGTCAACCTTGGTAATGTGGAAATTAGATTCATGGAATGTTAAAGGGCTCCAGAATTTAAAGAAGAGGAAACTATTGTTACATGTATTGTTGCAGGCTAAGGTGTGGTTTATTTTACTGTAAGAAATTCACTTAATGAATGATCAATGGGTTGATATAAAAAAAAGAAGTGGATCAGAGAAGTAATAGCATCGGAAGGTAAGTCAAATAGTGCTGGGGTAGCTATAATTATTAAAGACCAATATAAGGACAAAATTTTAGATTCTAATACAGATAAAGATGGACGATGGTGCTATGTTATTCTGGCATCTACCTTATTTGATAAACCTATTTTACTTTTAAACATATATGTACCTTGTAATGACCAACAGATATTCATAACATCACTGTATTCAATTTTAACATGATTTGATAGATACTACGTAATTGTTGGAGGTGATTGGAATGTTTATCAAAATCCGAAGTTGGATAGATCTTGTCTACACAAAGCATTTAATAAGAATGCAGTATTGACACTGGATGATATTAAAGAAGACTTTCAACTATATGACCCTTTTCACTATTTAAACAATGTTAATAGTACAAATAATTTTACATTGTATTCCCCATGTCATAAAATGTGGTCCAGAATAGATTTCTTCCTGATTTCAAGAACATTGATTAGTTTAGAACCTATAGTTGTTATACATGCACGGTATTTATCAGATCATTCTAAAATTTCACTGAGTTTTGCTAAGGAGATAAAAGATACCTTGCGGCAAAGAGGCTATAATTGGTCTTTTAATCCAAACCTGCTGAATAAGGAAGAAATAATACAGGAAATTACAAAGTACCTTAAAGACTCACTGGTTAGTCTAAAGAAACAACAATATACCCCAGATATTGAATGGGCAACAGTTAAAACACAAATAAGAAGGATCCTTTTGCAAAAAGCCTCTTATTATAAAAAAATACTAAATA
The DNA here is from genome assembly GCF_019279795.1 of Protopterus annectens. Taxonomy (NCBI): domain Eukaryota; kingdom Metazoa; phylum Chordata; order Ceratodontiformes; family Protopteridae; genus Protopterus; species Protopterus annectens. Next base: position 433,837,207 of record NC_056735.1, read on the forward strand.
AAGATATTCAAAACTTGGAAACGAAAATTAAATTATCGGATCAACAATTGATTAAGAATTTTAATGAACAAACAGAGAAAGAACTATTTAAATGTCAGAAGGATCTTTTCTTAATACAAAGTAGTAGATTAACATTCCAAGAATATAAGATGTTAGCGAGATATGCTAATCACGATCAAACACCATCGAGAGCATTGGCTAGGATCATTAATCAATCAAAAACAACACTACAAATTTCGGAAATGCAATTTAATAATAAAATATATTCTAAAACAGAGGATATTATTAATATTTTTGAGAAAATATATACAAAAATTTATGATGGGCAAAAGGATATGTCCTTGCATAGAATCTATGAACAATTTTTACAATCAATTAAGTTTCCAGAAATAGGAAAGGATATTCTAAATGATTTAGTTAAACCAATATCTGAAGAAGACATAGTATATACAATTCAACATATGAAATCACAAAAATCACCAGGTCCTGATGGGATGACAGTGGAGTTTTATAAAAAGTTTGCGGATATTTTTGGTAAGATACTTTCAGTTATATTTAACTATATAATTAGGAATACTATTAATGATCCTCATCTTAACGCCTCAAAGACTATTTTTATACATAAAGCCAATTCAGATCCTCAAAACCCCGAGAATTATAGACCGATATCATTAATGAATGTAGACATGAAAATTCTAACCTCCATTATAGCATCTAGACTGAAGAAAATCATGACTCATATAATATCCAAAGAACAGGCTGGATTTATGGCAGGTAGACAAACCAGTGATAATACTCTTACATTACATACTATGATAACACATGCTAAACAAAATAATCTTAATATCTATGCCCTTATAATTGATGCACAGAAGGCATTTGACAAGGTTGATACTATTTTTTTGTTTGCTCTTTTAACTTATTTTAATATATCCCATGAATTTGTTCAAATGTTGCAAATATTATATAGTAATCCATATACTACACTGTGCATTAATAGAAGCCTCTCCAAAATAATACAGATTAAGACTGGAACACATCAGGGCTGCCCTTTGTCCCCTTTACTATTTAATCTTTATCTTGAACCTCTGTTCTTATATATTAAACAGAATATCTATCATAATGTCCCAATAATTTATGGAACTAAAATCTTAATGGCAGCTTTTGCGGATGATCTTAATATGTATTGTGCATCTCCAATATCTGACACTGACAAATTATTGAAGGCTGTTAATGATTTTTCAGAAGTCTCTAACTACAAAATTAACTTGGAAAAAACAATATTTTTCCTTTAAAGACACCTAAACCTTTTTCGTTATTGCCTTTGGTTGGGCAGGTAACATTTAAAGAAAAAATTAAATATTTAGGTATTGAGTTTTCTACAGATAATAAAGACTTCTACAATAATAACATTAAAACAATTTGGGACCAAATAATTTCTGACTTCGGGAAGTGGAAAAATTTACGATTGCCACTACTAGCAAAAGTTTCAATTGTCAAAATGAATGTGTTACCACGATTACTTTATATTTTTAGGTCAGCCCAATTAATACTTTCGAAGACATTTTTTAAAAAAAATTCATAAAGAATTGGCTAAATTCATTTGGGAACCAAAAAAAACCAGGATATCTTATGATAAATGAATGACCCCAAAAAATAAAGGAGGACTGGAGTTGCCTAACTTCGAATTGTACTACCTAATCGTGAACTCTAATAGAATTCTGAGAATTGCCAACTATGATACAAATATTACTAAGTGGACACCAACTTGGGTGATTTTGAATTATAAATATATTTTAAAGTTAAACATTAATCCTAAAGCAATACACTTTTTAGGTAAAGATACTTTGAAAATTTATGGGATTATTGAACACATTAAAATGAACGAATTATCTATACAAGATTTATTTCAATCTTTGGATCTGGGTCAGTATATGATGGTTTTTCAACCCTTTCTTAGGAATCCTAATTTAAAATTGAACAATCAATTAATTGATCTTAAAAAGTTTCCACTGATAGTTAATTTAACTTTGATTGATATATACAAATATCTGGACCGCTCGGCCAATCAAATAAGACAGGAATTTAATTTACCCAAAAATGGTCTTGTTATTTTGAGGCAAATTAGAGAACTTGCTATGAGCCTCTTTATAAATTTTAAACCTGAAGATGAAAATGTTAATAAATGCTTTGAGTTGTGGCTAGCCTCCAACAGGATATTAAATATACAACAACAATAAATAAATTAATTAAAGACTTTAAATTTCATGATAAAATTCTGTTATCCAACTATTGGGAAGAGAAAATTTTAATGACAGACAAAAGTAAGATGTTAAAAGCAATTGACCTGACTATCAGATCTACTTCTCTTCAAAAATTGATGCATACCCAGTTGATGATATGGAATAATGCATATTACACACGCCTTACCCTGCATAAATTTAATTCTAAAAACTCTCCAACTTGTCCATACTGTAAAAATCAACCAGCTGAGCTTCTTCATATGCTCTGGAGCTGTAAATGCATATATAAGCTTTGGAATTCCCTTAAGATTCAACTTCAGAAGATGGGTTACCAAAGTACAATGCTGTCATGGAAATTTACGATTTTACATATTCCTCCGAAAGAACTCCCTAGATGACAAAGTACTATATATATTAATATTTTTCTGTTAATGAAACTTTATATAGCCACTAATTGGTTAGACCCATCTAAAACATCGTGGGAAAGCTTTAGAGTTTTGGCAACAAGGCATATATTAGCTCATAAACTACTCTTAAGTCCAAATAATAAAAACATTAATAACCCAAAAATTTGTGAACAGATATTTAATATTATATTAGCATAACACTTTTAACTTGAAGGCATTCACATTTATATACTTGCTTGGAGATAATTTTGTATTTAAACTATATATTACTGGAAATATTTTTAACAACTTTTTGTTTTTTCTCTATTCTTAATGTTTACATGGAAGCATTCTTGTAAATAGTGTATATTTGTTTGGTGTGTTAGTTAGTGATATTAGTTAATAGTCTTTTGTTTTGTATTTTTTCTTTTAAAATTTTGTGTTTGTTTTTACTTGTGTATGAAAATAATATAGCAATAAAGATTTATTATGGAGAAAAAAAAAGAAAGGGATTTGTTGTGTTTCTATTCAGCACTTTTCAAACACATTTTATAGTAGCAGGCATCAAACATTAAATAAATCATTAAATACTGCAGTTAAACATGGTTAAAAATAACAGAATAACCCATTTTCCTTGATATTTTCCTATCTCCATTTCAATTTCTTTCAGCTGCAAAAGTATAATAACACTTGTTTTTAGCATTACTACTAAAACTGGTTTTAAAAGCACTGCTGTACTAGTTGTGCTACCCTTAATTATACGTAATTTGTTCTATGGTTAGTTAAATAATAAATATCTTGTGGACACCCTTTACTCTTACCAGAAGATTCTACCAGCCTTTTTGCTCTTCTCTTTTCTTGCTGGAAGTTATACAACTTCTCTTCCTCAGCTAGAAGTACAAGAGAGATGGAAAATCTTGTTTACCTGTATTTGACTGTATTCCAGATATAAACATTTGTCTTCTATTCTGTCTAGTCATTTCATTTTGTCTTATCCTGTTTGAGTGTACCTGTTGAATGCATACATATATGCATTATTTAATTTCAGTAGTTAAATATTGTACTGCATTGTCTAGAGCACTAACAAAGTATGAATGCAGGTCTGTCATTGTTTAAAAAATGCATGCAGCACTCTGTAGAAAACAGCAAAACAGTGGCAGTGGATAGCGTTGTCATATTACAGCAAGTGTTGTCCAGTTCAATTCTTTCCTGCAGTGCCTTCTATGTGGGGTCTGCATGTCCTCTCTTTTTTTCGTGTAGGTTTCCTCACACATCCCAAGGACATGCAGTAGATGGATTGGACACTCTAAATTGTTCATTGGTGTGAGTGCGCACGTGAGTGTGTGGTATGCAAGAACAGCCACAGCAGGGCTAGCTACCCAGTGGTGTGAACCTTGGCTCTAGATGATTGCCACCTCCCAAACCCAATTTGCAAAAATGGGAAAAAGGGTTGTAGATGGAGGGATGGTTGCAATCTGTGGTAAACCTGAACTGCAAATGTTGAAATGTAACAATTCAAGGAATTGTGAATTTCCTTTTCTGCAGAGCTTTATCTAATGTATAATAATGAAGTAAAAACATTTGCTCATTATTTCTTCAAAGTAATCTACACTCCCTTCCCTCAACAGTTAGTCTGACTAGGGTGTGGTGAGTGTCATGAGTATCATTTCAGCCATGTTGTATTTGCAGCAAAAAATGCCTATGAACAAACAATTAACTTCAGCAAGTCGTTTTACTTATATCTGGTTATATCTCACATAAACTGTATTCTTGTAATAATAAAAAAGTCTTACAACTTTATGGGTTTAATGATACACAGCTCTTTATATCTCTGACTGCAATTTCTATTTCATAACTGTATTACACACTGACAGCATTTGTGATATTTGAGCAGTACAAATAATACATGCGCAGTTACTTGTACAGATGACTATTTTCATATTCTTTACTCACATTTTCATTTATTACTGTAATCTCTTAACACATAACAGTATTTTCTCTCTGTCATGAACAGATGGATATAAATGGGATTTATGTTTTAATGCATTTCAATGTGCCACCTCAAGTACATATTTGCAGGTTATGATATCTCACTGTTGAAGTACATTTTATTTATTTTACATTTGCTGACCAGGATAGTCTAACTGGATTTATGTCCATTTTCAGTAGAGTCCCAGGGAGATAAGCTCCATGAGATTACTAGACTACTAACATAAGTTGTTATACAGTTATATACTGCAAATTTTAAACAGTTCAGGAATCTTCACAGTTTGTACAAAAAACATGTTACAAGCATTAGATAAAATATTTTAGACTTTATGTACAAGACTTCATTAGTAACTAGAAAGTAATTGTTAAACAAATACATACTTAAAGTTTCAACAGTTCAACAATGCTCACAGTTTAAACAATACTTGTTGCCTGCCATTAGGTAGGATGCTTTAGAATTATATGCAGAAGAATTTAACTAGGTATTTTAAATTATCTCTATTAGGATAAGATATGTTTTTGCCAAGGATAGGCCTTGATCTAAAAAGACATAGATAGAGCAGGAATTAGGTCTTAAGAGAGGGTATTTGGGATATAATATGAGATTAGTATGGATTTGTACAGGGACATAACCAATGGGTTTTAAGATAGAGTTTCAGATTGAGTTTAAAAAGTGTAAATGAAGACAGTGATGTAAGTTCATGGGGGAGTTGGTTCCAATACTTTCCAACTGCATTTGAGAACCGAGCATCTCCTGCCATGTTATTAGATTTACATGTTGATACTAGTAGTTTATTAGATGAGCGCAAAGTTCAAAGGTTCTTATATTGGGTAATGAGACTAGCAAGTATTGGGGCATTGGTAGGTTGGAAAAGGGTTTTGTGAGCAATGGTGAGTTGTTTAAAGTGAATCTGATTCATAAGCTCTAACCAGCCTAATTGTTTCAGGTTATGGTAGTGATGGGTCATAAAGGAGGAAGAAGTAGCAAATCTGGCAATGCTATTGTAAGCGTTGGATAGCTTGTTAAGGTTATTTTTTGACAAGTTAGTATATATGGAAGAATCCTAGAGTAGTGTGGAGATAAGGTAGAAATAGGCAATAGTGGTTCTGGCTAGTGTGGAGAGAAAGGGTTTTATCCTATAGAGGGAGCCTAGTTTCCTGTTGACAGTTTTGATGGTATTGTTGATATGGGTTTCAAAGTTCAGGTTGTTATCAATGGTTAACCCTAGAAGTTTAGTTGTTGGATCGGGAGATATGAGTATACCATTATTGGATAAGACTGAAAAGTTAATTGGGAGTAATTTACGGGTAGGAGTGAAGAGGAGGAGTTTGATTTTTGGGGGTTCAATAGGAGGCAACATTGTAGAAACCAATTTTCTGTTTTATTGAATATTGACTGAGTTAGAGTCTGTAGATGGGATTGAGATTTAGCTGAGCAGATTATTGTCGAATCATCTGCATATTGTACACAGTTAGTTAAAGGAATAGCTAGGTTGAGGTCATTGATAAATATTGAGAAAAGGAGGGGGGCCAATATAGTGCCCTGAGGAACACCTAGAGTAACTGGGAGATGGGATGAGAGGTTGTTGTCCCATAGCACTGCCTGCTGTCTATTATCAAGGTAGGACTGGAACCATTTTATAGTCTTTGTGTCCAGAGAGAAGGATTTTAGAATATTGAGAAGTAAGTGGCGGTTGACTATGTAGAATACTTTTGAAAGGTCGATGAAAAGTGCTGAAGAGAGACGATTGTTATTACAGTTTATATTGATGCTGTCAGTGAAGCATAGGAGTGCAGTTGTTGTACTGTGGAAAGGCCTGAAGCCATGTTGAGATTTGGTCAGTATATTGTTCTGGAGTAGGTGGTCTAGTAACTGTCTGTGGATGCACTTTTCCATTATTTTACCTAATGGGGAATGTAGTGCTATGGGACGATAGTTAGAATATTCTCTGGAGTTTACACCCTTGTGTAGGGGGATAATGTAGGAGATTTTCCAGATGGTGGGAATAGTGCTTTCTTGTATGGTTCTATTTATCAGCAATGATACAGGATAAGCTATGACTTTGGCTGCCTTTTGCAGGTATTCAGCAGGTAGCTGGTCAGTTGAGGGGGTAGTAGGTTTTAGTTTACTTAAGAGGTTGCAGATGAGGGAAGTTGGGACAGGTTGCAGGTTTAGAGTTGGGAGAGAGTTAGTAGTATTGGTTGGAAGGGCAGAGCTATTGGCTGTTAGTTGATTAGCAAGTGTTTGGATAGTCTCAGTGAAGAAGGTATTAAAAGCATTAGCAGTTTGCTTTGGATTGTCGGAATTTGATCCTATAGGGGGTGGTGTTGCGGATTAGCCTGGTTGAAGTAGTCTGTTTATGTTAGCCCAGAACTTTTGTGGATTATTTTGGTTGGTCTGTTGGAGGTGGAAGTAAAGTTTTTTTTTATCTTCGAGTATAGCTTTCTTAGTCTCATTTCATTTTTGCCTGAATTGTTGTTGGTCTACAGGGTTTTTAGTTGTTCTCCATAGTGCCCAAACTTTATTTCTCTGTTGAATTTTCTCCCTGGTTTTCTTTGTTAGCCATGGTGTGGGTTTAGATTTAATTTTGATGGAACGCTTTGGGGCATGGTGGTTAAGGATTGTTAAGAATTTTGAGTTAAAGTAGTTTGTTGCTTCATCAAGTGGGAGGTATTTTATAGGTGACCAATCACATTCTTTTAGGTCAGCTTGGAAGTTATCGGGATTAAAGTTTCTGTTGCTTCTTATTGTTTAATATATGGTTGGGTTGTGTGAGCTTGACCTTTGCCTGATTATGTAAGTGAAAGAATGGTCACTTACATCGTCAGGGAGGGTCCCTACATTATAGAGGTGTTGGTGATTATTTATTAGAATCCAGTCTAGAATGGATTCTTTGTTATTGGGTTTATTAATTCTGGTTGGGGAGTTAATTGTTTGTGAGAAGCCATTAAGGTTAATATGGGAGGTTGGTGATTCAGTAGAGCAATTCTTCCAGTCTATATTAAAGTCTCCAAGAATTATTGTCTCTTGGGGAATTTTTGTGGAGAGTTCAGCAAGGATACCTTCCAGAGTGGTGATGTTGTTACCAGGGGGCAAGTAGATACATATTATATTTAGGGATTTGCTGGGATTGAGTTGAAGTTTGGTGCTAATGATTTCTGCATTGTTTTCAGAAGAGGAATCAAGATCTAGTATAGATATTTCTAGCCCTTCTTTATAGAGGATAGCAACATCCCCTCCTTTTTTTTACTTTGCGGTCTTGACTCAAGATGTTGTACCCAGATGGAATAATTTCAACATCTTGTGTAGTGGGTTTTAGCCATGTTTCTGTTAAACAAAGTATATCAAATGAATGAACATCCAGGAGAGAATGGAGGTGGACAATTTTATTATTTATGCTGCAAATATTGAGGTGAGCTATATAGAGGGAGTTGGGAGATTTAGATGGGATATTTGGGGTAGAGGGAACATGAATTTGTGGTTCTGTGCTTGTTTTATGCCCTGGTCCTGGGTTAGGATGAATGTCACAATCTAGTAAGGAGAGGTGTAATAGTTTGTTTAAGGCATTGTGGAGGTTAAAGTAATGGTGAAGAAGTTTTTTAGGTTTTAGATAGTTGTATTTGATATGGGTCAGTCTGTGATATTTAGCAGGTAAATAGCTAGGTAAAGATGTTATATTTATGTGTTCTGGGGATTTAATTAGAGGTATAGTACTTGTTTGTGCATTAGGGAAGTTCAGCTGTAAATATTTTGACTGTTCATATGATGTTAGCAGGTAGGCTGCTGTTAGAGAAAGTAGGAGAAAGACAATGATTAGGAGCTTTAGTTGGATTTGGAAAGGTCATCTTTGCATAGTGACTAATAAGCTTAGAAAACAACCGGATACTCTACTGATTAAATCCACAACACAGAACCAAAAAAATCAGATGATGGAGAGACCGCAACCACAACCAAAGTAATTTTATTAACGTCAAAAATAATACAACGTTTTCGTCAGTGTAAGTCCCAGACTTCTTCAGATATAAATTTCATTGCACAAACAGGCTATTTGTATAATCTGATTACACCAATTAAAAATCTTCCAATCAATTTTTTAAAGACAAAGGTTCTAAAATACCTGATATCAAAATGTCTATTACATGGATTCTAAAAAACTAAAACCCATATTGTATACTTTATAAAATTCCTAGCCACTAAACAGGTGTATGAATAGTATTTATAAAAACTGGTACATATTAAATATACATAAATTGTATATATAAAACTTATATATTTTATTTAAAAAACATCCTTTCATATTAAAAAAATGTTTTGTATATCTATATGTACAAATATAAAAATCTCTTAAAAAAATATATATAGCCACCATAAAATGTATCTTGTTATTTCAAACATATATAAAATTGTAGTTTATAATTTAGCAGCCTTCAATTTTAACAATGGTACAATAGATATATGGTCATTCATGCCAGGTAGTCTGTTGGCTTCCAGCAACACCTGCCAATAAGTTTCCCAATATTCTAATCTGGTCTCCCATGGACCCCCTCTGTTGTCCCTACTTTGTGTTTCAAGTACAAAAAATACAAATGTGGCTTGTGGACATGTCAGGGTATGTCGATATAAAGCGTTACTGGGATTATGTTTTTGTATTTCATATAGATGTTCATAAATCCTTCGCTTCAAGTGTCTTTCCGTTTTTCCTACATAAAACACCTGACAAACCTGGCACAAACTTAAATAAACTAGCCCTTGACTATTACAATTTGAATAGTTGGATGCAGTAATCCATCTGTTTCTGGCTGGAATGTAAATCTGTATGTGCTATATATTTACACTGTCCACAAGCCCCACATCTGTATGTACCTCTACGCTGGTTAGAAAATGCCTTAGTCCCAATCTCCTGTTCCAGAATGTTTTTTATATTTCTCCCCTTACGGAAAACTGTTCTCATAGTTTTCCCTTTTAAATTCATAAGGTCCGTAATATCACAGAAATGCCCCCATTCTTCTTCAACTATTTTTTTAATTGTGCCAGAATTAGCACTGTAATCGGTAACAAATACTGTTTTGTAACTTTCATTAAAATCCTGAACTTCACTAGAAGCAGAACATTTTGGCACATTACCTGTGCCAAGAATGGCTTGTATATAGTTTCCCTGCCTTCTTTAACTTCTTTACTAATATTATCAATAAATTCTAAATGATATTCCCTCTCCAGAAACAACTTATTCAGCTCTGAGCATTCTTGTGTATAGTCAAGGTTGTCAGAGGTCATATGTGATGCTCTGACAAACTGTCCCTTGACAATACCCTTCTTTTGATATTTTGGATGGGAACTAGTGAACCTGATGTAACTGTTAGAAAAGGTGGGTTTCCTAAAAATTGTAGATTGGAAACCCTCATCTTTCACTCTCAAAGTCACATCCAGGTAATTGACCTTGCCTTTGGAAATTTGATACATGAATTTCAAAAAATCCATACTGGAGTTTAAATATTTAATAAAATCCTCCAGTATACTGATTGAACCTGTCCAAAAAATGCAAATGTCATCCAAAATTCGTGAATAAAAAGTCCAGTACTGACTATATATACTGTTGAATACATATTTACTTTCCCAAACAGATAGCACTATATCTGCATAGTTAGCCCCCATAGCAACACTGGAGATTTGCTTAAAATATTCCCCTGAGAAATACAGAAAATTGTTATTTAAAACCAGTTCTGTCAATTCCATCACCAAAAAATGTCATTTTCACTTCCCCTTAGATTTTTTCTAAGGGCTTCCTCTAACCAAGTTAGGCCCTTATCATGTGGAATCATGGAAAAAAGATCAACGACATCTATGGTCAGGAAAATTAAATCAGGGGAATATAATTCAGGGGTAATTTTGCCCCAAAATTCCCAAGAATCTTTGAGTAAATGATGTTCTTTACCCCACAGGTGTTTAAGTTTCCAATCTAAAAAAATTGATAAAGGGGATATCTTAGAACCCTGTGCAGCAACTGAGTGGGGGATCTTGGACATCTTTGTGTACTTTGGGTATCCCGAATATAGAGGGTACCCTAGGGGCTGTGTTCTCAAGATACAAATAGGCATTAAAATCTATAACTCCTTGGACTAATAAGCTTACTGGAGTTCTTTAAAGGGGAGGAGTTATACTAGGGATGATTAGAGAGAGGTGTATATAGAATGTTAACAAGATGACTACTGTGATTGGATTGGAGAGGAAGAGGGCGTGGTGAGGATGTATAAGCTTAGGAGCAGTAGGGGTGGGTGGGAATTGGGTGTAGTGTAGGGGAGCGGAGTGAGCCCGCAGGGTGAACAGAGCAGGTAGAGACAAGAGAGGTAAGGCGCTGAAAAGAACAATCAGTTGAAGCAGGGATTACAGTAGGTAGGTAACCTTAAACCCTGGAATAAAGTTAAAAGAGTAGATAATAGAGCTATTTGGAGGGTGTGTGAGAGCTAACCATAAAAATAAATAGATGTTATGGGCTACAGTTTAATAGCAAGCCTGTGGATCAACAGTATATAGCAAAGGTGTAGTACAAGTCATGAGAAGGTTTCAAGGCCTGGAAGGGACAAATCTGCCACCTGGTGTCCCAAATTAATTTATTGTAAGCAGGGTAAAAAGGAGGGAGTTTAGGTTCCTAATGCAAGAAAAGGAGTAGTGGTTCCGAGTGTCTTTAAATGGTGGAAAAAGTAGATTAGACTGGTTACAGAGTGAGGAGAGAGTAAAGCTGCTGGTTTTCCTGGCTAGTGCTTTAAAGTCACCTAGATCTAATATTAAGTTATAGGCTATACTGGCTGTGATAGTTTAGACGCATACTTTCATGTTCCCTTTACTGAGAAAGTACATGGGTAGGTTGCTCAACTGTGAAGACTGAAGGGAGTTTGGACAGGGTCCTTGTTCTTCAGGTTGTTAGTTTCTGTGTCCTAGAGCAGTGTACTCAGACTGGAGAGTTTCATGCTCCCTTTACTGAGAAAGTACATGGGTAGGTTGCTCAACTGTGGAGACTGAAGGGAGTTTGGACAGGGTCCTTGTTCTTCAGGTTGTTAGTTTCTGTGTCCTAGAGCAGTGTACTCAGATTGGAGAGTTTCATGCTCCCTTTACTGAGAAAGTACAGGGATAGGTTGCTCAACTGTGGAGACTTGAAAGGAGTTTGGACAGGGTCCTTGTTCTTCAGGTTGTTAGTTTCTGTGTCCTAGAGCAGTGTACTCAGATTTGGAGAGTTTCATGCTCCCTTTACTGAGAAAGTACAGGGACAGGTTGCTCAACTGTGGAGACTGAAGGGAGTTTGGACAGGGTCCTTGTTCTTCAGGTTGTTAGTTTCTGTGTCCTAGAGCAGTATACTCAGATTGGAGAGTTTCATGCTCCCTTTACTGAGAAAGTACAGGGATAGGTTGCTCAACTGTGGAGACTGAAGGGAGTTTGGACAGGGTCCTTGTTTTTCAGGTTGTTAGTTTCTGTGTCCTAGAGCAGTGTACTCAGATTGGAGAGATTAGCCAGGACGCTGGGCCAGGAACATACAGCAGCTGGGGGCAGTTCTATAAAAGTACATGTACTTGTACAACTTTTTCTACCCCCATTGTATTCTATACACACACACACACACACACACACACACACACACACACACACACACACACACACACACACACACACACACACAGACATGCATATATATATATATATATATATATATATATATATATATATATATATATATATATATATACAATGTGCGTGTGTGTGTGTGTGTGTGTGTGTGTATACAGCTATATATGAATTATAAATTGTACTTACTACAGAACTGTGGCTTTCTCAGCTAAACCTGATCATCCCAGTCATCCAGCTGGTCAGCACTATGCTTTTGCAAGCCATCATATCTTTGATGGTACTGTCAACCGAAATGGGTACACCTGTCAGGGTTGACAGGTGGTTACCCAGGTCCTGTCAGATATGGATTTTTTTCCCATGTACTGGTACATGTACATGCCTGGATCTTCTCCAGGTAAGAGTTATGCAGAAGGTAAAGGATGATTAGAGTCTCTTTCTCAGACTAGTCTGGAGTATGGTCTTATGCCTTTACACATGCTGCCATGATTCAAAGAGCCAGAAACAAAATTGGGAATGCATGGTGAAGGCTGTATTTAGCACAGTTAAAACCACTCCCTGTTGGGTGTGACATTACTTTGATCAAACTCTTTTTTGCTAGCATGCTCATTAGAGCAGGTATTGATAACTTGGGCAGGTTCTGTGTAACTAAAGCTGATTTGTCAAACACTTTTTTTCTTAAGAGAAACACTTATCAGATGATACAATTACTAATGGATTATTTTACATTTATATAAATCAATCAGGTGTTGCCAGTAATAAGTCTTCATAACATTTACACTCTTTCTTATGTCTGAGTTATCAGCATTTGGTTTCATGTGTTGAGGTGAGAACTATTATTTTTTTTTGTAATTTTTTAACAAGTAGTGGAGTAAGAAATGTCAATACTAATATGAGGAAGTATTTCTAGGACTTTTGAATAAGTATTAATTGTTAGGATGTGACATACAGACTCGGATGGCCAAGGATTAACCTTCAGATTCATTACAACCTGACATTCAGATGACTCCACTTTGAATTTTACCATTATATCCCTGTATTGGCTAGTTTTTGCCAAGCAGTGTGTGTTTGTTAACAGCTTAGAATTGCTGCAGAGTGCTGGAGAGTTTGCAAACATCCCCAGTGCATCCACGACTTTTCAGACTTGCTCATGTAGCATGTCACGCATGTTCATAATAGACAAAAATCCAGAATAAGCTGATGTACTTTCATAACATATTTGCATTATACTAAGATTCATAGACATCATCATATATATAAATCAACCTAATTTGCATACTAACTGTGTAAATTGGCCTGAATTTATACTGCTAGGTTGAGCTACACCATATTAATTCTTGAATACCAGAGATAGGCAACAAATTCTATAGGATACATCAGGCATCAAAAAATAAGAAAAAGTTTATAAATTAATGAATAGTTATTAAAACAATACAAATTAACAGTTGCTGCCATAGTGTTTTGAAGTTCAATTGTAATGCCTTTTGAATTATATTGTGCTTTTGTACATAGCACTGATTGAGTGTTTAATTATGGGGAAGTGCTTGGCAGTTGTTTGACATGTGCTTCTGCTCACTGAAAATGTAATCAGTGAACAACACATCATTACAGAGCTTTGTTCTAGTCCATGCAATTAAGAAGTTGTTACAAAAGTATGCTGTGCATAAGACAGAAATATAGATGTGTAGTGAAAGTGTGTTTTACTAATGTCAGTGAGAGAAGAATGCTTGGCAATGGCAGACAATGCTGCATTTTTGCATTGGGTAATCTGAAGTTGTGCACTTTGAAAGCACATTTCTGTTTGATAATTTATGTATAATATATGATGCATTAACGGCAGGAATAGCAGGCCAGTGGTGTATAGTTCAACTTCTGATGTCATGCAGACAGTACTGTAGCACATGTCGTACAGTAGCCCTTTTATTATTACTATTATTATAATTATTATTATTACTACTATTATTATTATTATTATTATTATTACTACTATTATTATTATTATTATTACTACTACTACTATTATTATTATTATTATTATTACTACTACTATTATTATTATTATTACTATTATTATAAGTATTATTATTATTACTACTATTATTATTATAATTATTATTATTATTATTATTACTATTATTATTATAATAATTATTATTATTATTGTTACTACTATTATTATTATTATTATTATTACTATTATTATTATTATTACTATTATTATAATTATTATTATTATTACTACTATTATTATTATAATAATTATTATTATTGCTATTATTATTATAATAATAATTATTATTATTATTATTACTACTATTATTATTATAATTATTATTATTATTACTACTATTATTATTATTATTATTATTATTACTACTATTATTATTATTATAATTATTATTATTATTACTTTTTTTTGCATCAGACAGATGGAGAATAATGAGGAGAATCATCTGTTCGTTGCAGGACTTAGAACATAAGACAGACTTTTGTTTGGTAAAGGGGGGACCAGGCGAGCTGAGAGGAGCAAAACATGAAGCCAATTAGTTCTTGAAATGAATGCAGTTGGAGGCAGAAACAGATTGCTGACACAGTGCAAACAATGGAAAATGATATGGTAGGATGTGGTAGAAGTAAAGCCAGACAGAATGCAATTTCCAGGATCAATATGGGTGGGGATCCTCCAAATCTGCTTAAATTAACAGCAGATGATATATACATTTTGTCTATCCATGTTAATGACAATGATACAGAAAATGGTGCAACTGGAATATTTAGGAGTGGCATGGACTCTGTTCCATCAAATCAAAGTCTGCAACAGCATTTGCATTCATCAGCTCCTGAAGGTTGGTTTAAAGTATACACCTTTTAAATGTTTAACATTGAATGGTGACAAACAGTTCTGTAATAAAACACATCACAATTCATTATTATTAGGTCAGTCTTGTACTTCAGCAGCTAATGAAAATGAAAACAGACTACACTATAAGTTTCCCCTGCCCATGTAAGCATGCTATACTGTATGCCGTTGCACTACTATTAATGTGTTGTAATGATTTATTTTACAGATTCAACATCAAAAACAAACAGTTCATTTGTACCAATAAATATGGATGAACTTAGCAGTAGAGTGGGTCTTGCTCTTGCTGCTACTGATGATAATAATAATGTAGTTGCATTTGTGAGGCAACCTGAAGGAAGTGGCAGGCAGTCTCCAACTGTAATGGCAAACTGTCTCACCACACAGTATGTTAGCAACTCTACAGAAAGTGACACTGCTTCATAAAGTCAAACACAGACTGACATTCCACAGACACTTGTACACCAGGACCAAAAATGCACATCTACACCAGTGTCTTCATATGCAGAAGAACAGATTGAGGATGGAAGCAGGACATCTGAGGCTGCATTGCCCACAGTGACATTACAAAGAACTGCTTGGTGCAGAAATTATTTTGAAATACCTCAGGAAAGACTTAAAGCATTGGCTGTACAACAGGAAATGTGCCATGACATATTTATGGCTCAAACCAGTGCAACAGAGAGACAGCTAAAAATGGTTAGAGTCCTACAGGGTATGTGTGAAGATTTCCAGCAATACTTTGAACTGGCAGATTGAAGAAATAATGTCAAACAGATGCATAGCATGGTGGCTCATTAGGCATCAGTTGCAACCTCCATTTATACACTGGTTCAGACATACCAGAGTCAGGTTGGACTCAGTTTTAGTAGGGGAAGGAGGTGAAAAACTGTGTGGGCATGTGGGGGAAGATCACATGACAGTAGCACTTGCTGTCAAGATAGTAATATCAGCACTCACAGTGAAGAATCACGACACATTTCTCACAGGCCATGCCATTGTTCATCTCCACCTAGGAGAACCTCAAGTTCCAGGTAAAGGTCATGGTTACAAATATATGGTGTGTGTGTGTATACAGCTATATATGAATTATAAATTGTACTTACTACAGAACTGTGGCTTTCTCAGCTAAACCTGATCATCCCAGTCATCCAGCTGGTCAGCACTATGCTTTTGCAAGCCATCATATCGGTGATGGTACTGTCAACCGAAATGGGTACACCTGTCAGGGTTGACAGGTGGTTACCCAGGTCCTGTCAGATATGGATTTTTTTCCCAAGTACTGGTACATGTACATGCCTGGATCTTCTCCAGGTAAGAGTTATGCAGAAGGCAAAGGATGATTAGAGTCTCTTTCTCAGACTAGTCTGGAGTATGGTCTTATGCCTTTACACATGCTGCCATGATTCAAAGAGCCAGAAACAAAATTAGGAATGCATGGTGAAGGCTGTATTTAGCACAGTTAAAACCACTCCCTGTTGGGTGTGACATTACTTTGATCAAACTCTTTTTTGCTAGCATGCTCATTAGAGCAGGTATTGATAACATGGGCAGGTTCTATGTAACTAAAGCTGATTTGTCAAACACTTTTTTTCTTAAGGGAAACACTTATCAGATGATACAATTACTAATGGATTATTTTACATTTATATAAATCAATCAGGTGTTGCCAGTAATATGTCTTCATAACATTTACACTCTTTCTTATGTCTGAGTTATCAGCATTTGGTTTCATGTGTTGAGGTGAGAACTATTATTTTTTTTTGTAATTTTTTAACAAGTAGTGGAGTAAGAAATGTCAATACTAATATGAGGAAGTATTTCTAGGACTTTTGAATAAGTATTAATTGTTAGGATGTGACATACAGACTCGGATGGCCAAGGATTAACCTTCAGATTCATTACAACCTGACATTCAGATGACTCCACTTTGAATTTTACCATTATATCCTGTATTGGCTAGTTTTGCCAAGCAGTGTGTGTTTGTTAACAGCTTAGAATTGCTGCAGAGTGCTGGAGAGTTTGCAAACATCCCCAGTGCATCCACGACTTTTCAGACTTGCTCATGTAGCATGTCACGCATGTTCATAATAGACAAAAATCCAGAATAAGCTGATGTACTTTCATAACATATTTGCATTATACTAAGATTCATAGACATCATCATATATATAAATCAACCTAATTTGCATACTAACTGTGTAAATTGGCCTGAATTTATACTGCAAGGTTGAGCTACACCATATTAATTCTTGAATACCAGAGATAGGCAACAAATTCTATAGGATACATCAGGCATCAAAAAATAAGAAAAAGTTTATAAATTAATGAATAGTTATTAAAACAATACAAATTAACAGTTGCTGCCATAGTGTTTTGAAGTTCAATTGTAATGCCTTTTGAATTATATTGTGCTTTTGTACATAGCACTGATTGAGTGTTTAATTATGGGGAAGTGCTTGGCAGTTGTTTGACATGTGCTTCTGCTCACTGAAAATGTAATCAGTGAACAACACATCATTACAGAGCTTTGTTATTGTCCATACAATTTAGAAGTTGTTACAAAAAGTATGCTGTGCATAAGACAGAAATATAGATGTGTAGTGAAAGTGCGTTTTACTAATGTCAGTGAGAGAAGAATGCTTGGCAATGGCAGACAATGCTGCATTTTTGCATTGGGTAATCTGAAGTTGTGCACTTTGAAAGCACATTTCTGTTTGATAATTTATGTATAATATATGATGCATTAACGGCAGGAATAGCAGGCCAGTGGTGTATAGTTCAACTTCTGATGTCATGCAGACAGTACTGTAGCACATGTCGTACAGTAGCCCTTTTATTATTACTATTATTATAATTATTATTATTACTACTATTATTATTATTATTATTATTATTATTATTATTACTATTATTATTATTATTATTACTACTACTACTATTATTATTATTATTATTACTACTATTATTATTATTATTACTATTATTATAAGTATTATTATTATTACTACTATTATTATTATAATTATTATTATTATTATTACTATTATTATTATAATAATTATTATTATTATTATTATTATTACAACACCAGATCAGTGCATAATCATATTATGCCGAATGTGATAGGCATTGAACATCCAACAAGCAATAGCTGGTCATACTGAAGGGCACCTAAAATGCATGCAGACACCTGAAATGGCTTCTCAGGTGGCCAAACAACCACTCAATCACATTAGAGGTTTGGGGCTGGCATGTGTTATACTTCTCCCCTGCAAGCAACTCCAGATGGATTTCTCGATGGAGTCATGAACCATGACTCTAGTGAATATCCAGCATCCCTTTACAAAAAAAAAACATAGGGAGAGGGAGAGAAAGGAGAGGAGAGACAAAATAAGAAAATACAGATTAATATATAGCAATTACTTTTAACATGAATACTAATGGGAATTCTACCATGCAGGAAGAGGCAGTAAAGTGAGCTAGTGTGCCAGACATGGGAGTCATGTTCACTACCAGGATGTTGGGTGGAGATGTTGGTGATGCACCCTCATTCATCACATACTACCTGGCAATTGAAGGAATCAAAACCCTTCCTACTGCAGTAACACTCAGCCTGTGCACCACGAGGAGCCCTAATTGTGACATGGGTGAAATCTATCTCACCAAGTACTACAGAGAGATATGCCATCCTATAAAAGGCATGCATCATCCCAGCTTGGTCCTGAGGTCACACAAGGAAATGGATGTAGTGTTCCATATGTGTCAAAACTACAACCAAGAACTTCTACAGTATCCTAAAAGCAGGAACCTGTGAGATCCCCAAGATGTCCCCAGACTGTCTCTGGAAGGTCCCTGTAGCAAGTATATTGAGGCCTAAATGTACTTTGGTGGCCCTAGGAATAGCAAATCCATGCATTCATCCAGTATCCCTATGGGGATCAAACAGGCCCACTAAAACCCTTATAATGTCCCTGTCCTCTCCAAAACCTATCAAGGTTTGATTACCAAAGTTATAATGAGTAATCCTTTGCCTACATTTCTGCCCTCTTGATGGGTGAGCACAGCTGGGTGCAAGCAGTCTTGGTCAAGCCAAGACAAGCAACTCTGACCTAGAAATAGCAAAGTTCACTGCAAGAGGTAGCATTTTCAACAAATGCAATTCTGATACATCTGATGCATCTTCTTTTTTTATACCACGTCTTAGACAAGCACAGGAAAGTAGTAAAAACTGACTATGTATTGTAAATGTTATAAAATAACCTTAATTAGCATAAGTACATTTACATCACTTCTCATTACCATCTCATTATCATTTCATCTACATACCTATATTTGGAGACACCACAAATTGTCATAAATGGCATCTAGGAATCAAAGCTCAGTTGTGTCTGTCTGCACTTGGCCCCAAATTCCCAAACACATTTGCATTAATGACTATGAATACCACCCTAAATCTCACTTTATAGATCTACCATGTTGTATTATTTCTGAAAATTAAGTATGACTGCAAATATGTTAAAACAAAAATACTTAGAAAGAACATGTATTGTTAAAGATGTGTTTAATGCATGTAGGGAACACCTGAATTTACTTGTTATGGTCATATTTCTTGCTGAGCTGGATTTATTGTTTGTGATTGTACGTGGGTCCATCTTGCTTTGATTATGCAAAGGCTAAAACAATACCTAAAATAATTCCTTTTCCCTGATTTATTTATAACTTAGAACTTGTATACCTACATAATATACATTTCAATGGATGTGTTTTGCTTTGTTACATCTGGTTGCTGCGGTACAAAAGAATGTAACAAACCCATTCTTCATTTCTGTAACTGCTTTGATAACTATGTAGCAAAACATAAGTACATTGTTGCTTCCTATAATTGTGCATTAGACATCTTGGCAGGCTGATAAAACAGTAATGGCAGTTTTCTATGAGCAGAACTAATAGCTCTGTGTTTTCAGAGGAAGAAATAACAATTTCAGCTTTTCCGCATGGCAAGGATTGTTATAAATTCTGCATTGCGCATGTGCAATGCATTTCACATTCTGCCTATGACAGTCTAAGTCGCTAGATACCTGGGAAACAATGCAAGTTCTTTATTATGCTTTGCCAGTAACCTGACAAGCCATGGTGTCTATGGTTACCATTGTAAAAAATGGTTGATATTCCAAATTTATCAATTGCATGTTTTCTGATGATGCATCCTATGTCATCTTGCCTTTATTATTATCTTTTGATGTTGATTCAAAAACTAAGAAAAACTATGATCTTGCAGTATAGACAGAAGAAAATGTTTAGAATTGTACCTCCTGCCTCTGGCTTCTATATGTAGTACAAGTGCCAGTGATAGCACCTTAATGTGTAATTGTTTTTGGGTGTTTAATATATGAAAATAATAGGAATGTCAAAATCATGTACTATATATGTTCACAATAAAACAATATATAATAACTCTACTTACATGTATCAAAACCTTAATCTCTTGATCAGTGTTGAGTTCCAATTTTCAAATCCTACAAACCATCTCAAGTTATTCATTCAAGTTATCAACTCAGTCATTGTTTTGTAACTGTACAGGAATGGTTATACTGCATATTTAATCCAGATTAAGTGATACTTCAGTCACCCCCTACTTGATATATATATATATATATATATATATATATATATATATATATATATATACATACATATATATATATATATAATTCAACAATGGTACCATTTTGTAATTGCATCTGTCACATAAAAATATATTAGTACACAATATTAAAACATGCATAATGATTTAGATTAGCAAAAGAGAAAAAGAGATCTGGACAACATTCTTAAATACTGAAGTTATTTTGTAACCTACTTAGAGCAGGAAATGTACCCTGCCCAGAACATATTTTATGAGCCATAGGGCAAGATTCTAAAACAGTTGATCTCAGTGTAAGCCTGCCTTAATTCCAAGAGTTCTTCACAGTGTAAGTGACTTATGAGGTCCGTCTATAAACAGGCTTACTATAGGGACCAGATTTTAAAACAGCTGCTCACAACCTGCTCTCAGTGAAAGTGGTCACTTACCCTCATACTTCTCAACCTCTTAGTGCAAGAAATTTGGATAAAGCCTAAAATAACAGGGGGACAAAGGCCCAAAAAAGGGACAGATTTTAAATATTGTTCTTATAAACTCAGAAAGTTGCTAGAAAAAGAGGATTTTTGTAAACATTTATTTTGTGAAGGATATGAAATCTGAAACTTAAATGTATCCCATTACTTAGTGACTTCAGTCTTGAACGATTTGCCAGAAAATCAAATGTTATGAGGAACAGATCAAAAATATGAGACAAAAATGTGGACATTCTGTGAAAATCTGGACAATTGGGAGGTATGTTTACACTGACAGCAGGTCTTTTGGAATCAGGACAATAGAATGATTTAACTGCTTAAAGTAATTTTCTCGTCCAAGTTTATTGATAAAGTTTACATTCTCAATTTGTTCGCAGATCACAAAAAAAAATGTATACATTTGAAAGTGGACTTCAATTTGTCTTACCTTCTTATGAAAAGAGTACAACAGTGTTTTGGCAGACATACTTGTAATTGTTAATACGACCTGCCCTGTCTATAATTGATGATAATGAATAAAACTAATATCAATCATTATTGAATCTAAAGTCAGACATCTACACAAAGAGCAAAATAAATAGCCCTAAAAAGAATAATTAGTAAAATATAACCTTTATACACATAACACTTTGTTGTAAGGTTACTGTCAATTAACTAATATGAAACAACTAATTTTATACTTCTGAAAAGCTAACTATCCATTTTAAAGTGAACTGAGAAAATATGTTAGATACCAGCAACTGAGGCATCAAAAATTAAGATTTATACACAAAAATAATGAAGGGTAGCATGTTCCTATAGTCACAATGGTGTGCATTAGTACCAAGATGTCCCCACACCTTAACAAATTAATCTTATGCAAATAGTTTGAAGTAAAACAGGTGTTGATTTTTCTAACAAAGTTTACTACACTCAAAGGTAATCAAAAAATCTGCTTAGTAAACCAGAATGTGAATATTCCTTTACTCTAATCAATCAAATAATGCCTACCAAAGAGATTGGTGAATGCAAAATAAGGGAGCACTCTACCACAATGTCTGTAACAGATTAAAAAATGGGTTCATAGCTACTGGCTGATTCTCTAGACATTTGCATCTGAATGGTAGACTTAGTACACAGAAGACAACAATGACATATTTCCCAGATGTCTAAATTCAGAAGATTACTTTTTCCCCAAGATGCAGTGATTCAGTTTGAATAATTAATTTGGGTGGTACAGGTTATCTCTCCCTTTAGTAAAGGTATGGAAGCAAAGACAATCACACACAAAAAGCTGTCTTCATATTGTTTTAGGCCTATTTAGTGATGTTTCAGTTGACTGCCTTCAGCAAAATGACACTTAATAAGCTGATCATTGTGGAATGGCATTGCCATCTGGTTCATACAGAGCAACACTGAATATTGCATTCCAAAAGACCAAGTTTTGCAAACATGGGTAAAATCTCCATTTGTGCTATATAATATAGAATGGCTGCATTAGCAATATGAATTTGATCTTGTATTGTTTTAGCTAATCTGCAATTTGACAAATGTAGTTCTATATGCTGAATGTCAGATAAAAATACATGATCTGTTTCTCATACAGAGATAGCTGGAGTTGCTAGGTAAATTATGATAGTGAACACTGCTGTAATATGCTCTGGTAAACTCTACAAGTTACCTAAATAGCATAGATATCATATAGTATTACAGCATAAAACCACACTGACAAACAAATGCACATAGATATGAACAGACATACTGAAATACACATACACAAGTAAATGTGCTCATCCATACAAACATATAAACAGGCACATAAGCAAGTACCCGAATACACACACAATCTCATATAGACACATACATTACATAGCTACTCAAATTCACAGCTGGGTTGAGATATGCACTGTATAAGTGATAAATTACATGTTCTCCTAATCAGAAATGCAATTATGCAAAGGTTCAGTGTGGAAGATACTTTTATAAGTAATGCATACATTTTGTGCTATATTGTTTTCCTGTATGATGTTATTAGAGGCACATTTACTTAACACATGCTAGCTCTTGGGGATCCAGATATGGAATGTCAAGAAATGACAACTTAATTTCATTGCTGTTTCATGAAAGCTGAAAAGTTAAGCAGTTGCTCTCAGTAGAAGTAAATGAGTTCATCTAATCAGCAACTTAACATTAACCCATACATTATTCAGTGGACTGGTGACAAGGTGTCTGAGAGAACCAATATCATTAAAGTCAGACATATTTAATGTAAATAGTCACCAGTGGTGTTCCATGGAGATCTGCCCTGGGTCCTGTCTTTTTTGGTATTCATTTCAATGGCTAACCAAGCTTGCTGATGGTTACAAACTGGGGCAGTTATCAAAAAGATAACTTAAATTCTGAAGCAAAGACTGAACTAAAATGCTAATTGTATTAATTAAAGGGTTACTCCCAAGAGCAAGAAATGCAGTGCAGTTTCCTTTGGGAAATCTAGTATCACCATACTAATAACATTACACTTCAATTGGACACAGTCATCTTGGACTTGGGAAATGTATGACACACACGGTGGTTAGGAAATTCTTCTACCTTGCACAAAGTATTCTTTGTGGTATCTCATCAAGTGCCAAAGAGATTGTACTCGCACTTTATACATCTCTTATTAGAGCAGTCGTTGAATATAATGCACCTTTTGGAATGGACCCCAACTTTAACACCCTAAAGTTGATGCTTTTGGAGAGGGGGTATCCCAATACAATTATTTATTCCCTTTATCAACTTATTTTACAAGAAATAAATGGTAATTATGCCTCCATCATTAGAAAAGGTATAGGGTCTCATTGTGAAGACATTAGCAATATTAACACAGTAAATAACAGTGGAGAGCTTGTCTAGGGGAGGAAGTGTTACCTAATAATTGGGAACTTCAGGTCTGGTTTCCAGCACTGGATGTTGCTTCCAGTTCTATTTAGCACCCAATAACATGTTTCTACACTATTCACTGGACACTTCAGACATTAGCAATATTATATGCAAAAACTGTTTTATACTTCATTGCAATGAGAACTTAAAAACTTTTTTTAGAGATCCACCAATATTCAACTACAAGAATTGGCTGAATTTGAAAAATATTCTTGAAAGGCCACTAAAGGGTTCATACAATGGGTCACTAATGACTCACAAGTGCAGCCGTTGTCGCCAATGTCCTTTTATTGAAACAGACTTCAACACTGTGATTTTTGAAAAAGTTTCCAGGTGGATGGTTAAGGGCAGATATAACTGTATGATGGACAAGGTTGTGTACATGGCTAGGTATATTACTTGTCAAGCATTTTATATCAGAAAAAAAAATAATTTCAACAAAAGAATTTACCAACATATACAAAGCATTTTGAAAAATGATGACAGAAGTGTGTTGTCCAAACATGCCTCTCACTGTTACAACTTTTCTGTGTTTAATTTTTCATTTTGAAGAGAATTGACATGATACCTTTTTCAGGGGACTGGCAAAACCAGATACTTCACCATAAAATGCTTTGGTAATTTTATTTGTATGCTATGAAATTTCCAGGACTAAATAATGTCATTTCTTTCACCAGTGAGTTGAAACTTACAGCAGCAATAAAAACTTTGAACTATCATATATTATCATGTTTTCTAAGTGGTTGACATCTAATTGCTGGGTTTCAACCGTATTTGGTTGTTTAGCCGGTAAGTGGTATACTATTGGACGAAAGTAGTAATTCCTTATTTTGATTGGCAGGAACTTATGATTAGTTCATTGTTCACAGTTTATCAGCATATATATTTTTTGATTTGTGTTCATTTTGCTAAACTGAGTTGGTTCTATTGCAAGGGGGTGTATCAATCTACGTATTTTTATTGGACATTTTCTCAGTTTCATTCATCATTCTGATTATGTCTTTTTGATGAAAGTACTTAAGAGTGTTTATTTTTAATGTGGATTTTTATTAAACTTCCATTTTCTAGTGGTGGCTCATCATTTTATTTTGTTATTCTGTCAGAACAAAAGTTCACTGAGGATTATCTAGCAAAAATTGCTTTTGCCAATCTTGGACGGAACCTTTGTTGTAATATTTTGAAGCTGAGATTTAGCTTACTGATACAAGATTTTGGTGAGCATGTAGAGGTGGAATATGACCAGTGATACCATCAGCCTGTTGTAAGTAATCATTAATGGATTTACCTGATCAGCTAGTATCCTCTCCTACTTTTTTAACCTATTCTCAGAACAATTCAAATGTCTGTTGTTTTGGTTGTTTTATTGTAATAGGGATAGCTTTTGCTATTTTGTTGCAATTCTGATATTGCCTCAATGATCCAGAAATATTTTGAAGTGGGTCAGAATTCTAGTGTTTTTATATTTTCCCCAGATATGGTTATATTCTGTTTGATGATCTTTAGTGAAATAGCTATCTAGGATATTTATTTCCTTTTCACCTTCTGATCCTTGTTGGTTGCACTCTGTCAATAATAAGAGTTGTGATTCAGAAGAAAGAATGAAATGATATAATTACATTCGAGATAACTGATACTATACCTATGGTATTGATTCTTGTTGTGTACAAATGCCCCTTTCAATATTTCTGGAAATTATTTCTTTGTCCAAAGATTGTGGCTTTTTTCCCTGGTCCTGAAAAACATTGTTAACCAGCCAGACAATGGTCACTTAATAAGGGTATTGGGCATAATCTCAAATTTCTGACATCTCTGGGTATTATTTGTTGGGATATAATCAAATTCCTTTCCTTCTTATGTTTATATGGCCTAGTGGGATTTTTGACTAGATGGGATAGATTGCTAATTGATATAGTTTACTCTTAGGTCTTAAGTTTTTGTTTCACTATCTGGTCAAGTTCAGATCTCCAAACAGGAGGTGTATGAATTTAAAAATAATCCAGTGCCATAGCTCAAAGTATGTCTGCTATTAGTTTGACTAAAAATGTAACACTGTGCAGGAGAATACATGTTACTACCAGGGGCAGCTCGTGCTATAAGACTGCATGACTGCAGCCCCCCCACCTGTAGAAAGAAGGAAGAAAAAAAGATAAAAAAAATTGTGAGTCCCAGAACTCCATGCATGCATGCTTGTAGTTCTTGTTACTCACAGGACTACAGACTGCTGTGTAAGGCAGTCCGGATAGAGGAAAAAGGCACCTCTGCTGTGCAGCCTAGAAGTCTGTGCGGTAACAACCACACAGAATGGAAGAACACCAGACTGCATTGCCCACACGCTGGAGCTACCAGCCTACTCCCACATGCCAGGAGAACAGAAACCAGCTGCTGCCAATGAGGAAATGGAAACCAGCTGCTGCTGAGGAGGAAATCAGCCATTAGCCTTGCACAGCTTCGGGATTTAGCTGCTGCCAAGGAACCAGCCATTAGCCTTGCACAGCTTCAGATTCAGCTTCAGCTGAGGAACCAGCCATTAGCCTTGCATGGCTTCAGCTTCAGGATTTAGCTGGTGTGTGTGTGTGTGTGTGTGTGTGTGTGTGTGTGTGTGTGTGTGTGTGTGTGTGTGTGTGTGTGTGTGTATGTGAAATGCCGCAGTTGCTATATACTGGTGGCTAGAGAGAAGATATGGTGGTGGGTAGAGAATACTCAGGCTTAAACTCTGTACCTTGGGTGCAGGTGGCAAGGGCCTGAATTCCCTACCCACCACCATTTGTAAAAAATGTGCAGGTTTTTGCCTCATATTTGTTCTGTTCCTTATACAATCTGTGGTTTCTGTATCTTCATTTTTCCTTGCAAAGTCAGTAGTACAGTGGTGCACTGGTAGCATTGTTGCCTAACAGCTACAGGTTCGCTAGTTTGATTCTTGGCTGGGGTGCCTTCTGTGTGGAGTCTGCATGTCCTCCCATCTTACAATGACATGTGCTGGAGTGTTTCTCCATGCCCTGCTGAAAATTGGCTTTTGTTCCAAGTCAGACTAGTTTCCTGGTTAACAAATGTTTAAAAATAACAGGCATTTGAATTTCAAACTTCATATTCTTCAGAAAGTATATGGTAACACAAAACCTTTTATTCTAGCAATTTTCTAAGTTTATACCATGGATATTTGAAAATTGTCCCTATTTTTGGGACTGTATTCCCCCATTATTGGCTTTCTCCAGGTATTTTGTTCTAAGGTTGAGAGCTATGGTGAGAACTGAATTCACTAAATATGTTTGGGGGCTGTATTATCCCATTACTGGTTTTGTCCACATGTTTTTACTAAGAGGTTGGGAGCTATGGTGAGAACTGAATTCACTGAATATGTTTGGGGGCTGTATTCCCCCATTATTGGCTTTGTTCAGGTGTATTGTGCTAAGAGCTTGACAGCTATGGTGAGAACTGAATTCACTAAATGGTAGCCATTTAAGTTTCAGTCTTCCTCTCTTTCACAAAACAGATGATTTGGCATAGTGGTATGGTGCTCTGATTGTTTTGCACAGGGTCCCCTGGGTTCAAGACTTGGCAGTGAAATGTATGGTGGTAACCCAATATTTTATTCTAGCAACTTTCCAAAATATACAAGCAATGTTTAAAATGTGTCCCTGGTTTTTGGGCTTTTGCCCCCCCCCCCATTAAATTTCAGCTTTTTCTAGATTTCCTGTGCTGCAAATTTCAGAGATACAGCTGAGTGTCGAGTAGATTTTACAAGGAGCTGAGTGCTGCAGGGGAACAAAAGTTTAGTGCTACTTATGCTGAGTCTCCTTGTATTGTTAATAGCACAACAGGTACTGTATTTACTTTTCATGCAGAAGGCTGTGGGTTTTATTCTCACAGTAGATAGATGCATTGCTGATACTGTACTGTATTGTAAAGGGGGTGGATGCTGCAGTCCTTTTTGGTGAAGATACCTAGCAACTATGGACCTGTTATCAGTTTGTCATCCATTCCCTATTGCGATATTACTAGCTTATCATTTTTTTTAATGCAGCATAGGCAATTTATTCCTCAAGGGCAACAGGCACTTTATTTGTAGATGAAACAATGACATATAAAGTTGTTTGCTAGCAGCAACCTCTTCATTAGTTACAGATTTCTTTAATGTGGAATTCTTTAAATGACTTTTACTTCTTCAGAGATTGTGCCTATTTACTGATACTGGTGGACTGTAGAAGTTTGAGTTGACTTTTATGATGGAAATGTTCTGAATTGGGCAGTTTTGTCATTGGTGCATGCATTGTGTTTCATTGTTTACTGAAAAAATGTTCAAACAATATATTTAAAATGCCCTCCAACAACTGTACTGTATTGTACAAGGAATATAATTTAATGCAATCAGGAAGGTGTATCAAAGAGCATGTGTATGTTTCATATTCAAGGAGCCTATGATTTGAAAACAGCCCAAAGTTAATCTTTATCTGCCACTGGCAAAATGTATTTTCTTTGAATATGGGTTTCAATGCTGTTTCAATGCATGTGAGTTTCAAGGGCAGAGAAGTTTTAATGCTAAGTCTATTTTCATTGTGAGACTGCATTGCTTTGTTTAGCAGATATCTATTAGGGTTTCTGATGTAAAATGCAAAATAAAACTTTCAAATGAAATCCAAATCATCTCAGAAGTAAAGCAGTATGCACATTACAGTGTTTATGGTAAATAGGGCAAAATAACCAAGGAATGGGACATTGGAATGGCTGCAGGGGGAGGCTCCATTCAACCATGATTTTGTGAGGGGGGAAGGGCAGCAAACTCAGACAGCCCCGGCTGAATTATACCTCTCAGCTGTCCAGATTTTTGCAGAATGAATAGATATTTGCTTCTTATTTTTGGTTTGATCCTCATAAAATGTGTGGTTTTCTGGCAAATTATTTAATAATGAAGTCACTAAATGACAGACATTGAGTTTCAGACATCATAACCTTCAGAAAAATGCATGCTAAAGCAAGACCTGTTATTTTATCAACTGTCTTAAGTTTATACAAGAGCAATTTTTAGCACTGTTTGTATGTTCCCCCAGTATATCTGGCCTTGTCCAGATTTCCTGCATTAAGAGGTTGAGAGGTACGTGCAAATCACTTTATAGAATTAGGAATATCCAAACCTCTCAATTGTCCCTAATTTTGGCTCAAAATGTTGCTCTCCCCCTAATAATCCCTCCTCAAAATGGCAATTTTGGAAGAAAACGTGGAGGGTTTACAATTATATATAACTGTAATGATCGAAGGTTCTATTATCTTTCTAAGTTTATAAGAGCAATATTTAAAAATTGTCCCTATTTTTGGGCCTGTGTCCCACTTCTATGTATGGCTTTGTAAAGATTTCTTGATCTGAGATTGAGAGATATGAGTGTCAGAGCCATCACCATCAGCCAGAGACATTTCAAATTGTGACATATTTGTTTCACCCCACTCCTCATTGTAGTGGCTCTGGATGTATCCGAGGAAGGCAAGGAGCAGTTATGCAGTGTAATTGTGCAGAGTATCCCCCCCATCCAAGGTAGACCACAAGTATGATCATGGCTTTTCATCTGTTCTTGATTTTGCAGAATGTTCTGGTTTTCTGTCATATTTTTATACTGTTGATTTATGCCTCTTAATATTCAGAAAATGCATGCTGTCACAGTGCCCTGATGCTCTGCGTTTAAGTAGCAATGCTTTAATGATCATCAGGTAAGCTTGTCAGAGATTGTAAGATGCAAGTAAGCTTTAATATCCATGCTGTTAAAGAAATACCAGCATTGAAAGCCTTTTAGTTGTTGCCATGGAGAGAATATTTACATACCTGGATAACATATAAGCCTTAGGTATTGAAATGCATATGACAGTATTTGTAATAAAGGACAGAATTATAGTATTTTCAGAAGCTCATTACATTTGTGGGAGATTTGCAGTCATCTTTGCAGTCTTTACCTGTAAACTAAACAGAATGCCAATCTATCAAGTGTGTTTCATAACTTGTGCAGGAATCCTTTAAGCAATTTATCTTGAACGTGTTTATTGTTTGCTGCTCATTTTTTACTTTGATCGTGTTTTCCCCATGAAACAAGTAGATAATTGTTGTCAGGCAGCAGGTCTTTTTTGGATAAGAAACATTTTTACATGTTAGATGTTAGATGTTAGATTTTTATATCTGTTAATTCATCCTGTTCTGTAATCATTAAATTTGCCAGTTTGCACACATTTAGGACAAATGGATCTTTTATCCAATCCAAGGATGATATGTCAAATAAGGGAAAATATTTTCAATAATGCCATGCAGAGTATCTGGTTTAAACTGGTAGCAGACAAATTGTTATAGAATGAAACTTCAAGGAGAGTACTCTTTATTTTACTATATACTATTTGTTGCTTGTCAGTTGCTGAATGTTGTCTCAAGTAACTACTTTCAGATCCTCAAATCTCTTTTCTTAATTTCCTTAACTTCAAGACAATTTACCAAGATGTTGTTGTTAAAAAATAAGATATGAGCAATAAGAAGGATCATGAGTAAATAAGTAACCCTTATCTTCATACTGATTGTCAGCATTAAGAAACAGCATATATTTCTTTCAAACATAGGTAGAGTTCAGAGTAGTGCTGCAGATCTCCACACCCAAGGAGGAGGTACAAATATGTGGAGTGAAGCAGCTTGGGGCACACCAGTTGAAAATCGCTGGAACAGACTGATTGGGATTCCTGCATCAGTATTTGTATGGATGGTGGCCACTCTAAGTCAGGAAGTTGTACAGGATTTGTTACACTGGCTCAAAAAAAGAATCCTAGAATAATTTTTACTTGTTGGTTTCTCCACAGAGAAGCAGTAGCATCAAAATCATTGGTACCTGAGCTGAAAAAAGTACTAGAGGAGACTGTCACAATTGTCAATTTTAGTACAAGCAGACCATTACAAATGAGATTGTTTGCAATGTTATGTTCCTCAATGGAAGCTTCTCATATGCAGTTGTTATTACATACAGAGAATAGGTATTTATCTCGTGGTTGAGTTCTAATAAGATTTTATGAACTAAAAGAGGAAGTTCTAACTTTTTTGACAACTCAACAATCTCAGTTAGTTGATTTTCTCATTGATGAGCTTTGGTGCAATAAGGTTGCATTTCTTGCTGATTTGTTTCAATCTTTGAACACACTTAATAAAGGTATACAAGAAGATTGTGAAATATTCTTACTTCCAATGACAAAACTAATGATTTCAAAGAAAAAACTAATGGTTTGGGAAGAAAGAATCAGAAGAGAAAATGCAGTAGAAATGTTTGAGCTAATGAAAATGTACAAACTGGATGGAAATCTTATAGAAACTTTAAGATTGCTTAGTACAAATATTGAAAAATATTTTCCCTTACTTGACATATCATCCTTGGATTGGATAAAAGATCCATTTGTCCTAAATGTGTGCAAACTTTTAAATTTAATGATTACAGAACAGGATGAATTAACAGATATAAAAAATGACAGAGGATTAAAACTTAAACATTCAACAACAGATACTATTACATTTTGGTTATCTCTTAAAAGTGAATTTCCCAATATTACAAAAAGAAAAATAGACATACTTCTTCCTTACTCCGCATCATATTTTTGTGAATCAAACATTTTACAATGAATAATATTAAGAACAAAAATTGATCATGGCTGAAAACCCTGGAAGAAGATATCAGGGTATCCCTGTCCAAATTTCAACCTCACACAAAAGACATTCTCAAACAATGTCTAGCTCAAATATTCCATTAAATGTTAAATGAAAGTAAATTTAATTTTGAGTATTTTTTATTACAAAGTGTCATAAATAAATAGTTTCCAAAATATTTTTTAAAAAGGTACTTTGGCGTAAAAAGGGTAGGTAATTACTATTATTATTGTTTTTTTTTTTTTTAAATCAATAAAAATTTCTGTCAGATCAGCAAAAAATATAATATATTTTTTGGTGTGTCACAAGATTTTTGCAATTAGTTTATGTGTGCCATGAGATGAATAAGGTTGGAAATCGCTGGTCTAATCTAACTAGCATAATGTCTTCTTAAGAGTACAAAAATAAATAACATGCTTTCAGTAAAATAATATAAATTCAGACATTCAATGGTCTGTATAGTTTTGGAGTTTGTATTTTTTATTATAGAAAAACAGGCAAGAAATCAAAATAATGTAACAGTTATATGCACGTATTTGTTCATGCAGAGTAGATACTTGAGAGAACGTTTTGTCCATTTTACATTTTATTTGTCCATTATGTAACTCTTGTGTCTTTTGGGGAGTCTTCAACAATTCTTGATTTGTCAGAAAAACCCATGGATTTTGAAATTTTAATTTTATGTCTATAGACAGTTTTATCTTAATTTGTCTTGCTGCTTTAGAAAATCATCATGTTGTCCTTTCAGCAAATGCAGCTGTGAACAATGGACATGGTTCAAGTCTACCTTAAAAAGGCAGAAGAGAGAAGAGCAGGCAACTCTAGAAGTGATACAAACACAATAGTTTACTGTTTTGTGTAATAAATATGACTTTTTGTACCTCAGATCAGCTAACACCAACACAAAGCATATATAGTTAACTAGAAAACAGTAGAAGGAATAAGCTATTCCACAGCATAAGCATTTAAGGGCTTCAATACTTTCATAACTGCTGCTTTAATTCTTTCACTGGACTGTTACTCTCCCTTCAGTTTTGATGAAGGTAGTGGATTATATATAATATTTAATGATATGTTTAATATCAATTCTCTTTTCTAGTAGAACATTTGAATTCAAATGACAGAAGTTTTGCCATCCCAACCCGATTAATTTCTGTGTCTGAGCATCCACTAAAGTTGATAGAAAGGCCTTAGAGATATTCCCCAGCTGGACTTTTGCATATTATTTTCCATTGCATCTCACAGAACTCTGATAAAAAAATGTAAGAGTGTGGAGATGGAGCTCAGAATGGTAAAGCAGATTTGAAACCGGCTATGTGGTCATATGCAGAGAGTATTTGCTTGACAGAAGAAACGTTATAAAATGAATACTGTGCACAGAACTCTAGACACATATTTATTCCAAAAAACTGCCATTGCTAAACATTATCTATCATGCTATTTAACAAACAAAGCTTATTTTATAATGCTCTGCCAGTGCTGTACCGTGCATCACTGCAAACTCTTTAAATATTATTAATGGACAGCCTACTGATGGTTTACCAGTATTAAAGAAGTTGTTGGATGTATGGACACATGGTTGGGATGATCAGTGGAATAAGAATGAGAAGCAAAAACAAGAAGAAAACTGTCATAATAACGAAAATTCATGGAAGATAGGACTAGTCAAGAAAAAAAATGGCAGGTCTAGCACTGCATTCAGGCCTTTATCCCTCTATGACAACAGAGTTGGCTAGCGTGACTCATACAAACTGAAAGAGAAATTAATAAACAGTATCATAAACATCACTTTAAGGATGGGAAGTAGGACATATGCATTATGGAGAAAGGTTAAGTGCAACTAATAAGGAGGGTTTTAATAGGAAATGCAAATTCTTAAAGCCTTTGTTTACTTGCAGATTATTATTGTTATTATTATTATTATTATTATTAAGTTATAGTACAATTAATAATAATCTTAAGGCAAAATATAACACAATAATGTATTTTGTTGTGAAATGAAGAACTTTGAAAGGAAGAAGGCTTGTCTTTCTGGTACAGATGGATAGAGTTCTGGCTGTAACCCAGGTGACTGGGGTTTGATAAGTGGCCCGGATACTGAAGGAATTAGATGGGGGGGAGTGAAGGGGTATGGCCCACTCACCTCTGGAAGTGGAAGACAAGGTTTGCTTGCACTATGAGGCACATCAGGCAGTGTGATCTCACTGTTTGAGAGTGAGGACTCCACCATTTCTGATGCAGAGTGATATCAAAGCTGCTTGGACCCAATGTCCCTAGTACAAATTAGGAAAGCCTGCTGTTGTCAGATAATTCCACATTCTTTCCTCTGTGGCACAGTGAATGCATACTCTTTTGGGCTGGGGAAAAACAGACAAATTACAAACCATATCTGATGTATAACCAGATGATGAATCCTCTTGTCTGACTGTCATCCACTACTGGACAACCACGGTCACTGACAGTAGGTCTGATGGTCAGCAGGCAGCAGTGCCAAAAATCTGCAAAAAAAAAAAAGAAAAAAAAAGAAAGAAAACTTTAAAAAGAAGAAAAAAATCTTGCTAATTTTAACTAGATTATCTTGTCAGTAAAGGTTATTACATTTAAAATTAATGTAATTACAGAGGGGTTAAGTCATACATAGTCAGTTTATGTTCAGACTATCTAAAAGAAAATTATAAACAGAATATAAAGCATATCACATCAAAGGACTAAAAAAAAGACATGCCTCAAAACCACAATGAGGCTAGACCTCTGACACAAATGAAGCATCAGTCCAAACATAATTAAGAATGCACTTAAAAACGTTCTTTAGAAAACATGCATCCCACACACTACCCATTCTTCTTGTACCATTATAGCTGTCTTTCATTAAGTAAACTACAAAATGCTCATCTTTATAAATGTGTCCTTCACCTTCACTGAGAAAATTGCTATTGTGACCAGTCAGAACACATTCTTAAAACCTCATTCCATTTTTAGCCTTCTGGCAAGGCCAAGAGTGATTACTATTGAGATGAATATAGCATTGCATGGAATAATTTCCATCAATTACTCACAAAACAAAGAGTATCCTTGTGTAGCATTTGAACTATTAGTTGAATATTGCACTTGTTTATCTTCTGACCAGTATGCTTTCACAGTAATTTATTGGCTATATAGCAAATGTATTAACAGACAGCAACAATTTTGTCTTTTATCAAAAACTTTAAAAAACAGCATTTAAAATGAAGCTGTCATGAGTAAGATGTAATATACTTTTAGAATATATATAGTTGTTCAGTGTAAATGATGCAGCAGATATATATAGCAACATTGAATGCTAACAAATGACAGCTAACATTAGTGGCTGAAAACAAAAATAATTTGTGAGGTTATTCACAGCTAAATTATCCATTTGCTATGCACTTAATGTGGCAAGCTGAATCAGCATTTTAGGCAATGTTCTATCAGCATGTAAGTGCAGGTTATGAAGCTGAGATTCACTTGTACAGGATAAGCTTTCTTATAACTTACTCATCCTTTTCCAATGCACTCTTCTATTTTTACCATTATCTTATGACTGACCTTTCATAAGCCATGTAAGGATAACAGACATTTTCTTATTATAAAATGTGCACAACTGTAACACTATAAAAAGCACAGAAATATGTCAGAGCATGTGTGTATTAATACACACACATACACACACACACACACACACACACACACACACACACACACACACACACACACACACACACACACACACACACACACACACACACACACACACACACATACACACACACACATGCACGCACACACAGACACACACACAAACATACAAAGTATGAGTTCCTCCAAGATGATTATTGTTTCACTGGTCAGCAGTCAAGCTATTTGACTGCATGTGGTTGACAGATCAGCTGGTTGATGGCAGCAGAGTGGGACTGCTGTAGTAGCAGGTTGAGATATATGCCCTTTGCCCTCTATTTTTCAGTCTTGGAGTTGGAAAATATAAGTAGCTAGGGGTGTGAGGGGTACAGGAAGACTCCCTACAAAAATCAATGTTCTTGCAGTTTTATGCTCTTTCTTTTTGGTGAATATGTGTTTCACTGTGGCAATGTCCATGCAGATCAATGCTTGTCAAACATTTCATATCCTGGTCATCTTATGTACACCCATTTGTAATCATACCTCTAGTAAGTCAATATAATTACTGGCTGTAAACAATCCTTGTGTTTTGATTTACATATTTATTTCCATATTTTATTCAAAACGTTTTAATTTGAAGTAAGATGTAGAATATAATTCCTGGGTTCTAATGGTAATATTTTCTACTTTGTCTGTAGTTCTATTTTATTTAATTTTATTTTGTTTTATTATATTTCTGTTTTAAGTCAGTAGCTGG
The DNA here is from genome assembly GCF_019279795.1 of Protopterus annectens. Lineage (NCBI taxonomy): Eukaryota > Metazoa > Chordata > Ceratodontiformes > Protopteridae > Protopterus > Protopterus annectens. The sequence goes on from NC_056735.1 coordinate 433,873,362, forward strand.
TTTATGATTTTTTTCTCATGTTTATTGGGTAAAACTGGGCTTTAACTGCTGGCCAAAGGCACAATTGTTTACTACATGAAGATGGCACTAAACCAACTCAATATATATCAAGTTAGTTTAAGTTCTCCTGACTATTATCAAAACATGCCTTTGGTATTGTTTTGAAATAACAGAAAGAAAACAATTATAAATTTAATATTTCTGTAAGTATCTTCTTCCCCCCTTTCCATCTTGGACCTCTGTGAGCTAAAGCTCTTTAACATACATTGCACAGACAGAAAACAGAAGTGCTCTGTTTTGCAGGAACAGCATGCTAAATGCAGGCTGCCCATAAAAGTTTTCAGTCCCCAAATGCTGTCAGGTCTCCCTATCACTAATGAATTATTATTATTTTTTTTATTTTACATTTGTTGACTGGGCTAGTCTAGCTGGATATATGTTCATTTTCAGTAGAGGCCTGGGAAGAAAAGCTCCAGTATTTATTACAAGGTTTATAAAAAAGTAACAAAACAAATATTGTAAGGTTTTTTTTTTTTTTTTGTGTGTGTGTGAGCAAATACTACATAATACAATATATATAGACTGAAATCATACATAGTAATTACAATGAAATTTAACATAAAGAATTGATAAAAATGCATTGAGGTGTGAAGGAAAAAGTATTCGATATATAGGGAGAGAAGAAAAGAGAAGAAAGAGAAAGAATTAAGAAAAAAAGAAAGAGGAGAGAGGGTTAGTCTGGGTTAGTACAAGAGCATAGCCAGTGTTTATTGAGATACAGTTTTAGGTTCCTTTTAAACAATGGGAGTGAAGTGAGAGATGTAATCTCAGAGGGTAGTATTGGAGAACAAGCAATCTCCTGCAAAATAGTTAGTTTTAGTAGTATGGATCAGAAGTTTGTTTGAAGAGCAGGTGTTTCAGGTTATTGTAAGGGGTAATCAGACTGGAAAGTATTGGGGTTTTGCTAGGTTGGTAAAGGGTCTTGTGCACTATTGTAAGCTGTTGGAGTTTGAGGTGGTTGGGAAGTTCAAGCCATCCTAGTTGTTTTAGGTTCAGACAGTGATGGGTTCTGAAAGTAGATCCTGTAGCAAATCTAGCAATATTATTATAGGATGTTATTAGTTTATTGAGGTTATTTTAAGAGAGATTGGTGAATATGGGTGAGGCATAGAGTAGAGTAGAGATTAGGTGGGTTCTAGCTATTGTGGTCCTTGCTAGTGGAGTGAGAAAGGGTTTGGCTCTATATAGTGATCCTATTTTTTTGTTAACTGATTTTATTGTATTGTTGATATGAGAATCAAAGTTGAGATTGTTGTCTATAGTTATTCCTAATAGCTTAGTGGTAAGATCAGGAGAGATAACAGTACCGTTGTTGGAAGTAAGAGTGAAGTGAAGAGGGGTGGACTTTCGGGTTGGTGAGAAGAGTAGCAGTTTAGTTTTCTTAGGGTTGAGGAGCAGGCGCCATTGAGAGAACCATTGTTCTACAGTGTTAAAAGCTTTTTGGGTAATAGACTGGAGTTAAGTTTGAGAGGTGGCTGTACAGATTATAGTAGAGTTGTCTGCATATTGAATTCAGGTAGTGTTTGAGATAGCTGTTTGCAGGTCATTAATAAAGATAGAAAATAGAAGGGGGCCTAGGATAGAGCCTTGAGGAACCCCTACAGAGATAGGAAGGTGATCAGATAGTGAGTTTTTCCAGAGAACTGCCTGTTGTCGGTTTTCTAAGTAAGATGTGAACCAAGTTATGGAGGGAGGATCAAATGAGAGAGAAGTAAGAATATGCAGAAGAAGTTGGTGATTAACCATGTCGAAAGCTTTAGATAAGTCAATGAAGACTGCAGATGATAGACTATTTTTATTGTGGTTATAGTTGATAGAATTAGTAAAGGAGAGCAATGCAGTGGAGGTGCTGTGAGAAGGTCTAAATCCATTAAAACAAGTAGCAAGTAGGTTGTTTTGGAGAAGGTGGTTTAGTAGTTGTTTATGTATGCATTTTTCCAATATTTTTGCAAGAGGGGATAAGAGTGCTATAAGACGGTAGTTAGAGAAGTCATTGGAGTTCCCACCTTTGTGGAGTGGAATAATATGAGATATTTTCCAGATGGAAGGAACAGTTCCTTCTTTTATAGATCTGTTTAAGAGTATAGAGATGGGATAGGCGACAGCTTTGGCACCTATTTGAAAGAGCTCAGCAGGGAGTCTGTCTGCAGAAGGGGTGGTAGGTTTTAGTTTGAGGAGGAGTGAGAGGATAAAGGAGGTAGGCATTGGTTCAAAATGAAAAGAAGGAGGTAGAGTAGCAGAAGATGTAAGCAGGTTTGCAGTATTGGGGGGTAGGTGACTAGCTAGAATTTGGATAGCATTTGTGAAGAAAGAGTTGAAGGCATTAGCTGTTTGTGAGGGATTTTCAGGGTTGCAGCCTAGTTGGTTGGGGGTGATAGATTGGCCTGGGGAAAGAAGATTGTTAATACTAGTCCAGAATTGTTTGGGTTGCTTGTTGGAGGTTTGTTGAGATAAGAGAAAATAGTTATTTTTGTCTGAAGGAGTAAACTAACTGTCTTTTTGTCTGAAGGAGTAAACTAACACTGTAGGGATACAGAAGATGACACTATAGCAGAAATAATAATGTAACTCAGCTCCTGGACCTCTCTGATATAGCTGGTGTTATCAACTTGTTTTTGAGTTCACGTAAAATCTGTTCCGTTATAATTTTATTTAAACCACTTGCAACTTAAGAACTGTAGGTATGGTTCCCAGCATGTTTTACAAAAACTAAAATGATCATTTTATAGTCCATTAACAATGCTTGGTGATTGTTTGTACCTTCATACACAGGCATTAGGGAGTAATGTTAGTTATACCAAAAAATGATTCGCTTATCTTAACATGCTAAATCATTAAATCTTTATACACTCAGAGTCCATAGAAGTACCTTAAGAAAGTAGTAGCATTGACAGAGAATGCAGATTTATTTGGGAGTTTACCCTTAATATCCTGACTGAAAATGATCAGCACACAGTGAAGTAACCGACAAATCTCATATTAAGATCATGTTAAGTTTACAGTACAGAAGCGGCACAAGATGATGTTACTTACTCTTAATGATTAAATGCAGGAAAATAATAAAGGCATCCTGCAATTTGCAATGCAAATGGTGCACTGACATAACAGACAGGACATTTATTTTAAGTCCTTTAAATCATTACTCAGTGCCAAATAGTAGTGCAACAACTATATTTGGCATGCTGTGTTTGGTCAGGGAGCTGTTCTATTGATAATTTACCTTGTAATAAACCTAGGCCATTTCTATCCATCTCTAATTCCTTTCCTGCTATGACTAAATGTTTTTATGACACTCACTAGAGAATGTGTGCATCTGAAATGGAATACAGCATTCCTTTTAAAGGGGCCCACCAAACAAACATCTCACCTATTTTTTTGTTAACTGATTTTATTGTATTGTTGATATGAGAATCAAAGTTGAGATTGTTGTCTATAGTTATTCCTAATAGCTTAGTGGTAAGATCAGGAGAGATAACAGTACCGTTGTTGGAAGTAAGAGTGAAGTGAAGAGGGGTGGACTTTCGGGTTGGTGAGAAGAGTAAGGGATATCTACACTTATAGGTTCAAAGGTTCAGAGAAAAGTACTAGGCTAGAAGCCCTTATGAGCTATTTTAATTCAACCAGCCTGCCGTTTAAAAGTAAGACTCAAACCTTGTACCTTTATTTCTGTGAGGTAAATACCTTAACCATTATACCAACCTCTATCCGCTAACCGGTGGTCTGAATCAAAGCCTATATTGTGCATTTATGAGGTAAAGAACTTAATCATTATGTCACTCCCTCTCCCGAAAGCACAAAGTACTGTGGATTGAACCCTGAACCTCATATATGCAAAACATGAATTCTTTTACTGAGCTACACTCCCTAACATGCTTGGTCTTGACGCAAATGGTTTTGCAGATAAAAAGCTTATTAAGTCCACTGTTGTTAGCTCATAGAATACTTTTTTTGGATTGTTGAACTTAATAAGCAAGAGCATTGACATTTCTTTAAAAGAGCAATCTACTACTGTAATTACATCCACTTTTACCAAATGCTCAAGATCTTATTTGAAATTATCTGCTGAAAAACATAAATACCATACATCAACATTCTGGACAATTGTTGCACTAGACTTGTGAAATATTGTTTATAAAATTAGAAATACACAGAAAGAACACATACTTCAACATTCTAATTGATATCATCTGTGTAATGAGCATTTCAGTGATCCACAGAAAAGATACTAATTTCATCAAGATTTGGGAAAAAATCAATGAGAGTTGCTTACAAGAGACAAGACATAAGACATGACAACAATAGTAAAAGAATTTCAAAGTCATCATGAGAATTATGAGTCAACAGTCTTAGATGAGCCACCCTAAATGGCATGTAACTTGGCAAACTGGTTCTTTCATACGTACTAGACAAGAATGAAGTGGCTGTCTCAAATATCTCCATAGTTTTGTCACAAAACCTTAGAAGGTATTGACAGTCTCTGAATGTCATGCCACAGAGAGGAAATCCATAACTTACCCACCTGGAAGGGGATGTGAAATTTTGCATCTGCTCTGCTGCTCAAGAGTTGCAGGTCTTCTTTCAACAGATTTATACAGTTGTGCATGAGCTATTTGCCATCCCTGTTCAGTATTTTTAGACAGAATACCATGCCCTCCAGAGCTGAGACAAGAGAAAAGAATACAAACAAAAAGAGACAAAACAGCACTGTTGCTGGAAATCATAGAGTGTTCCAGCTTGTGAAGGGCATTAAGCTCTGCACAGTTAATGAAATCGGATCTTCTGCTGTCTGATGTTATGAAATATAGCATCTTTCATTGCTATAGACCTTTAATAAAGAGTGATTGATTCTCTGTATATTCATAAGATCCAGGTAATAACCTGCAAAAATGGAAAAGTAACTTTTCTGTTACATTTAATAATAGTGATGATTTCAGTCTTATAAGCTGATCCTGCATCTCTCCATCACTCCCAGTGAAAGCAAAGAATTTAAAAGTAGTTTTCTAGAAGTAAGCTTGGCTGATAAAACAAAGTGAGGAACGATCTTCGACTGTCCACAATCTGACTAGTTAAAATGATGTTCAGATTGTAGATTCCCTCAAATATTAATAGATTAATAAAAGTGATGTGAACTACACACAAGGACTCCAACAAGGAGGAAGGAAAAGTAGTATTTTAACACTGTACCTCTAAAATTGAATCATCTGCTTTTGCCCAGAACTAAGTACTGCCTCAAGATAAGCAAACAATGACATTGTTAAATTTAGCCTTAGACAAAAAAAAGTCAAAACCATGTCAAAGTTCAATGTTTGTGATTTGCAAAATGACAGTATTCCAAAATTAATTACACAGAGGGCAATATGACTTGGACATATTATTAAGCAAGGAAGCAAAAGAAACAGCTGAGTCAGTGGATGAATTCTACTTTATAATTTATAAACACACATTAGACTGACTACATTAATCAATCCAATATGGTGGAGCTACACAATCATGAAATATTAGTAAAGAGATAAAATAAAATAAGTTGGTACTCAGTTCATAACAGAAAAAACTCAACAAACTTATCTTGAACCAATTAAAAAGACAGTCACTAAATACAGTTATAAACTTGTTAAAACATCTTATACCTCAAACCAAATTACCAAATGAATCACAATCACTCCAACATGAGTTTGACCCATACCTTTTAACTGTCCAGAATTAATACAATGTTCACATACATTTTTGTCTCATATTTTGGTCTGTTTCTCAAAATTTCTGCTTCTCTCGTAAATCGTTGAGGAGTGAAGTTCCTAGATAAATTACAATAGTTTGAGTTTTTGACTTCAAATGATTTGAAAAATCCAAGCTAATATAAAACTTGTTATTCTAACAAATTTCTAAGTTTATAAGAATACTAACTAAAATCACTGACAAAAAAAATAAACAATTAATAATTAACTTAAACTCTATAAAAAGATGACCAACAGCAAGCAGACAAGGTTTAGCACTTTCTTTCTATTTAATATCAGAACTTCATCAGAACAAATTCAACATACAACATCTAACTTAAATACTCCATTTTACAATCACATGATCATCTAAAGTTACTGACATCACTTCTTCTCAACAAATACTTCTTACAATGATGTATGTAGAATCATGCTACTGTATTCAGCCCTTATCAGGCCTATCATAGAGTATAATGTCTGCTTTGGTATGTACCAGACCAGACATAGGCAGCAACTGTAATATCCACAAAGGTTTCTTGCAAAAATAATGCAAAGAGTAAACACAATGACCTATATTGATCACCTCAAAGCCCTGTCTCTCTACTCAGTAGCATACAGAATTCTGAAGGGTGATCTTTGCCTGGCATATAAGATATCCCTGGACCTTTTTTGATGAATTCACAAAAAAATACAGTATTAGAACTACTAGATTAAAATACCTAATTTTGCTTGCAACATAAATAGGACAAGCTGGAGAGACAGATATGTTTCTCAGAGAATTTGCATTCTCTGGTACAAAATTCCCATCCATGTGAAGCAGAGCTCCTGCCTATACCTATATAAGAGTATCTTGGAACAATGGATTGGTAATCAGAAATTCACCCTTGGTATGGCTCATATGTTTCTGATGGATAGAGGCAGTCAGTAAATCATCCCCTATCAGTAAATCACCTCTTGTGAATCAAATATAAATGAAATTTGTGAGTCACATTTGGGTTACATATCTAGACTTTTATGGGCCCTAGTGATCATTAGCCTAGTATACACCTATGAACCTATGAACCAATTAGACCCTGTTGAAAAAGAGCTAGCCATTTTGTTGACACTTTGTTATATTTTTCCCATCATGTCACCTCACTTGTTAGGAAAGCCTTCAGTCTGGCTTATTTTCAAAGACATCTCCAGTAGCTCTAAAGAAATCCTAATTCCCTTTTACTTATATATCATCAGAGCAATTAATGAATATATTGCCTCATTTGACATGCATCTGTTTAAACATATAACTCAAACATTGAGGCATCAGGGGTTCCTAACTGAAAAGATCAGAGGCCTCAAACATCTTATTTATCAGGACAGACTGGCAGCTCTCTCTCTGTATATATATATATATATATATATATATATATATATATATATATATATATATACAGAGTTTATTACAGACTTCTGCATGGAGATCTGTGTCCAGCCTTTTGAGCCATGAATGATCCAACCCTTTTTAAACTTCTTGTCATTCACAGAACAATAATTCCTTGAGTATAAGGTTGAAGGAATTAAAACTTCATAAACAAATAAAATAAACTATTAGAAAAGAAAACAGTAAGCAAATGACATGACAATGGTATAACAGATTCATATCCCAATGTACGTATCTCACAAATCTGAAACATGCTTCCACCACATGTCAAACAGAGTGGCACCCTTGAGACCATCAAGTTAAAACTTGATGACTGGATGGGTAGCTACAGATTCTCCCCCAGTCTTTCATTGAGGCTGTAGGAAGCTTTTGAATATGGGTTGCTGGATAGACTTGCAATAGTGTGCCTATAGATTGATACTTATGAATCTATGAACACACAGGAAAGTAATAAAGCCTTCTGCAATCATTTAAAAATAAATGAGGGTAAGAAATAGGAATGTGATGTATTGATAGAACATATTAAATAGTTTTGCAATTAAATAAGCATTAATATACTTTTCTGAATGAGTGAGCAATGATATTTTAACAACAATATGTGGAAGGAAAATGAAGATAGAACTCCAAAATAAAACATTGTAGTGGTAGAAATAGCATTTATTAAAATCAGGAGCTGTGAAACACAATATTATATGACATTTACAATAGATTTACAATACAAAATCAACATGAATATGTTTAAAACTCTAACAGATTATTGCTGAATATGTGGCAATATTTATTCTTAACTGTGCCAGATTTCAACGGAGAGATATTTATGCTCAGTGTATTATTGAATAATCAGACTAGCAGGTTTAATGTAGAAACAACTGGAAATGGTGATCTAGAATCTACTGCAGAAAGACATGAGACGGTTTTGCTTACTAAACTTGATAACTTTCTTTGGAAACATAATTACTATAGGTGAAAGCCTTACTTTTTACACATCATATCTGCATATTCTAGAAAGTTTTACTATGATCCTTTATCAGTATTTGAGACAAGCATGAAGTTGAAATTTAGATGCTATGAATAGTGGAAAGATTGCTGTTTTAGTCAGACTGGTAATTACTAAAGCACTACACAGCTCAAGGTTGAACCATTTACTATTTGGCATAGACTCTTCAGATGTGGAAGATACTTCCTTTAGCTGACAAAGCATGCAGATAACTCTGAGATGCAGAATATTGTTCCCTCCATGGAAGATGCAACTCTTACGAGAGTGAGGTCTACACTATGTTCTGTTATCCGGTCTCATAACAGTCTAGTGTTCAGCATAAAAGTAATGTAATGCCTTACAGGATAATATAATAAACTTTATTTTAAACTTGTTGAAAATTTACTCCATGTAGCATCAACATTGAGTGTAATAAATGAGGGTGGCAATTTATTCATGCAGTGCCATGTGCTACCACGGAATGTCAGAGCAGCGGCCACTAACTTCATTTCACCTAATAGGTTCCTGTCTGCTGAACAACAGTGAAACAACAACTCCTAATATCACTCATATTTCTGTCTATCTGCAGTTTAGCTGCATTATGCCACAACAAGATGGCTACATGATTATTCTTCATGCTTTTGGTAATTGTAATATTCCAACAAACACAAACAGATGCTTAGAGCTGGCATGCTTAGTCAGATACAAAAATTTATATGTGAAAGTAAAAAAGATGATGTCATAATCTTGTAAAAGGTATATAACTCTAGGTGAAGATAAACTACAATATTAACAAGAAAATACAGTGATGCAACAATATTACAGGATAGACAATTCAAAGATAGTTTTTATTACAAGTTCTCATGGAACATGCAAGATGGTCACTTAATAAGACATAATAAGACATATTGTTCACAGTTATAAATATTGTTATAAATATTTATATAAACTTCAAATAATCAAAGTGTATGCGTATGGTATTTTAAACATGTTATCTCCTGTGGCATAGAGGGTGGATAATGTAGCTCTCATTGCAGGATGGGCGTTCTCAACCTGGTGGGTGGCCAGGGTGTAGCAGGCTGCAGAATGACATTGACCTTTGGAGGATGGGCTGCAATGCAAACTGAGGTCTGGTGAAATGCATTTGACTCAGGCAGGCACCACTTGGTTGCAGCCTTTGTGGTGGGTCTGGGAAAGCAGGCACCCTAGCATTGGCATAATGGTTAAGGTGTTTATCTTACAAACATAAGGTGCAGGGTTTGATTCTCACATGGGGTAATTGGCTAGGCTGAAAATGATCTACAAGGGCAGATTAACCTAATACTAATCTATGAACCTAACAGGGAAGGCATTGTTACATTTTATGGTGATGTAAATCACACAGACACCCATCTAGGGCTAGGGCTGGTGCCATTAGAAATTAAATTACAGCAAGGATACCAATGAGGGTATAACCAACCCAAAGGATTGTCTAAATGATGACGCATCTGCACCATGGTCCTGAGTGGACGTCCACAATGAGGGAACAAATGGCCTCAAGTCCATTAGGTTTAGTCTTGATTATCATCACACTCATGAACAAAAAGAATATGGAAGAAAAAATGGTGACTTTAGATAGAAAATTATCTTGGCAGCCCTCTATGACATATTGGCTGATCAGTTCCTTAATTTAGAATATATACTGAACAACTATCAACTTCACTAGCACTTTTGGTTCTATGAGGAACATAATCAAGTAGTTCTCCAGCACCAAAACAAAGGTTCAAAAATATTGATGAGCATCTTAGCAAAAACATCTTACATTGCAATATATCATACCCAATGGCTCTAGTCATTGCAATATATCATCCCCGATGGCTCTAGTTTGGAAAACATTGCCAACATACATTCAAGAACAAAGCTGTATTTACAAATATGCTAATCGTTCCTCTTATATCTCATTTCATATCCTATCATATTTAATTAATGCAGTAAACAAAATCTATTACAGCTTCTCTGTGAATTAACACTCAGTTGATGACAGGTAGTAGTTTTTAAGTGCTCTTCTCCTATACCTGGAATAGAACATCTTCACATGTAGCCCCCCTTATTCCTTTTTGTAGATCTGGAGACCACCTAGAACTTCCTCCTTGAAGCCAGACACACAGTTTTGTTTTTGTAGGTTACCGGCATTAATTCATCTATATCATAGGTTCATAGGTTTATAGGTTCATACTAGGCTATCTGCCCTAGAGCATTTACAAGCCTAGCCAGAGTGTGTTTGGCTTTCGCCACCCCTTGGAATGAGTTTACTGTGCCCTTTTTAAGGTTGTATTTACTGTGCTTCTGTCTAGTAGTAACACAGAAGTGATCCCTGGGGTAAACCTATGATCTCCCATCCACTCGTCAAGATTTTTCTTGAAGAGAGTCAGTGAGGGGCTCTACCTAACATGGACTGGGATTATATTCCAGAGTGAAGGGAGCCTCTGGGTTATGAATCTGTCCCTCCAGCATGTCCTATTTATTTCTGTGCTGAGGTTCAAGTCACTCAATCGCATAGCTCTAAGGGATTTGGATTTTCTGAGGTGGAGCATGTCCATTAAATCAGGGTTGGACATGGCTTTGTACATCAGGCATAGATCGCCTCTGAGTAGGCGGTATGCAACTGAGTAGAGCTGGAGTTTCTTTAGCCGAGAAGCATATGGCATCTGTTTGAGTCCCTTGCTCCTCTTAGTGAGGTACTTTTGGGGTCTTTCTAGTTGCTGCAGGTGTCGGGTAAGGTACATCTCAAATGGGGCATTGTATTCAATTATGGGCCTGATGAGGGATGAGTAAAGGGGCACAATGACCTCCCTTGATCTAGATGTGAATCCTTTCATGATAAGGTGGGCTATATAGAAGGTCTTCCTAACCACTTTGGCAATGTGGTTGTCAAAGGAGAGGTTACCATCAACTTGGGTCCCCAGGTCCCTAATTACTTCTTCTGTACTTAATGGATTACCTCCTATGTGGTAATTTGAGGGCACTTTGTTTTTGCCAAATGGTATAACTATACACTTTTTGGCATTTAGTTTAAGACCATGGCTCTGGCACCAGTTATCCATCTCTATGAGACCCTTTTGGAGGATGCTTGTATCAGCTGGAGAGTCAATTATGGCACCCAGTTTGCAGTCATCTGTGAACTTGGTCAGCCACAGTCCTTCTGTGTTAGCCTATACCTCAGAAAAATATATTCTGAATAAGAGAGGTCCCAGGACTAAGCCCTGTGGGACGCCACTTGTAACTGGTTTAGAGTCTGACATGGCTCCAGCAATTCTGACCATGTGGGTTCTGTCATTGAGCCAGTTTGCAACCCATCTTATGGCATAGGGGTTTATATTTAGGCTGGAGAGTTTGTCTACGATGCCTGAGTGGGATATTGTGTCAAAGGCTTTTGAGAGGTCTAGGTAGGCTGTGTGGACCACCTTACCCTCATCAATGGCCTTGGTGACTGTTTCAAATAAATCTACCAGGTTCAGGAGGCAGGATCTGCCCTTGACAAAGTCGAATTGGGTAGGGTCCAGTGTCTGTAGGTCCCCAATGTCTTTGTTTATGAGCTCCATAATGATCCTCTCCATAGCATTGCAGACCAGGCTAGTCAGGCTTATGGGGTGGTAGTTTCCAGGGTACGTAGAGGCACCTTCTTTGTGAAGTGGGACTACTGTTGCTGTATGCCATTCTTTGGGTACATATCCTGTAGTAAGGCTAAGACTGAATAGCAGCTTTATGTGAGGGTATAACTCTTCTTGGAGTTCATGTAGCATGCAGCCAAGGACACCATCCGGTCCCATTGATGCTGTGTTTTTTGCTTTGGAGAGGGTGGCTCTCACCTGGGCATCTGAGATGTCAGGGAGGCAACACACTGCTGGGATAGATATTTGTCTTTTTGGGGGGGAGGGGGGGGGAGTTTGCACTGAACCTGTCTGCCAGGATGTTGGCAATGTCTGAGGGTTCAGTGTATTTATTGTTATTATGGACTAACTCTGAGCATATCTGGGAGTTGCCACCCAGGTTTCTAACATAACTAAAGAAAGCCTTATGATTATCTTTTGTTGCTTGTGCAATTTTTCTCTCGAAAGTGGCCTTGGATGTTTTTATGAGTGATCATAGTTTTTTGCTAGTACTGATCAGAGATGCCTTCCCTTTTAGGGATTTTGCTCTATCATGTAGTAGCTTCCTCCTTCTGTTGTATAGCTTATTTATTGCTGGGGTCCACCAGACAGGACGCCTGCCTTTGGGGGAATGGGTCTTGGTTTTATTTGAGATTGCATGATCCATGCATTCCTGAAGGTGTCCATAGAATGCGTTTATAAAGGATTCAGCAGATAGGGCCGTGGTTTCCACTGGCCAAGTTGCCTTGAAGGATTCCACTTTGGTTTTAAGAAGTGTGAAGTTAGCTTTTGAGAAGTTCTTCACTGTGGTCTTTTGTGCTGGGGGTGGGGGCGGGATGTGGATTTCTAGTGAAATTAATTTATGGTCCGGTCTTACCAATGAGGGGTATACTTCTGGCATGGAACATTGTGTTCCCATGTTGGTGATGATCAGATTTAGTATGTTTTCCCCTCTTGTGGGACTGGTGACCAATTGTTCCATAGCATTTGAGTTTATGAATTCTAGGAACCTCTGGGCTAGGGTGTTGGGGCTTGAGTAATGCTCCCAGTCTATGTTTAGATAGTTGAAGTCCCCCAATATGATGGTGTTTGGAGAGACCTTCATATTCTCCAGTGTCTTCAGGAAGGCCGAGTGGGTTTCCTGAGTTTGAGTGGGTGGTCTGTAGTATGCTACAAACTGAAAGGCAGTTTTGCCCACTGTTAGTTGCACATGGATGGTCTCCGATGCTTCGTGCAATGCCACTAACCTGGAGGTGTGGATGTCCTTGATGAATATGGATACTCCCCCTCCTTTTGTGGTACGGTCTGAGTTTTGGGGCCAAAAAGCATGATATGAGGTATAACCTGGTAGTGCTGGGGTGCTCTCGGGAGCCTTGAACCAGGTTTCTGTCACTGCACAGACATCAATGTTCTCCATACCGAGGAGGGCTTCGAGAGCGTGCATCTTGAGGTTTAGACTTCTGGCGTTGAGCAGCATTACCCTTAGTTTCTTTCTATTTGTGTTGTCTAAGGAGGTGGGTTTGTCTTTTGAGCCTTGCCTAAAAAAGGCACTATGGGGGTAGCAAGAGCCTTTGCCAATATCCGAAAGCCCAGGGGTCACAGGTGCAAGCCGTCCCTTGCGAAGCAACGTGGCTTGTCGAGCATGTCATCCCAGGCAGACAGATACTGGATCCCCTTTGAATGACACCAATACTTAAGCCAATTGCTGAAATTGATCATTTTGTCTTTATACTGAGGCATCATTCTTGGTGAGAGTAAGATGCTGCTCAAGGTCAGGGTCATACCAGCCTGAGCTACATGATCAGAGAGCTCCTCTGTCTCTTTTCATGTAGTCCAGGGAGGTACACCTCAGGTCATTCACACCAGCATGGACAATGACTGAGTCATATTTGTACTTGCTTTAGAGTGACCTGAGTGCTTGTGTTATGTGGCAGATTCTAGCGCCCGACAGGCATCTCACTGTGACCTTTTCTTTGTTCAGCCTGGTGAGCGGGACGTCAGTGTGTCTGACTATAGAGTCACCTGTTACAAGTGTATAAGGTATGTTGTTGAGCCTTAAGGGCTGTGGCTGTTTGGCACACTGACTTTGTGAGCTATGTGTTTCCTGTGTTTTGTTTTGGGGTAGCGGTTGCTTGGGTGTCTGCTTTGGAGGTCTCTGCTGTTTTGGCAGATTTTTATTTAGAGCCTCCGAGTATGTTTTTGTGTGTTTATGTGTTTGGTCTGCAGTTGTGGTAGGACTATGTGAGACTGGATTTGTGGTGTGTGTGGTTACCTTCCCCTCCTGACTGGTTATGCTAGTACTGAGTCGAGAGAGCTCAGCCTCCAGTTTGGCTATATGGTTGCATCCCTCACATATATTTGTACTTGGGAGGAGGAGAGGGTTGTCTGTGTACATGAGGCAGTTGTAACATTGCCTCAAGATTCCCAGATTCACCAGCTGGACTGGAGAGGAAACAGTAACTGACCTTTGGACATGCTAGAATAATATAGGGAACTCCTTTGCAACTGAATCAGAAAGGACCAATAGGGGATAAAGTACTCAAGGGGAGTATATGATGATGTAGTGCTTATTTAGATTATTAGTACTTAACTTATAGAAATTGCTTATATGAGCAAGTGCAGGGTTTTAGATTTAGAACAGTGTTTAATTTGAGAGTTAGAGCAGTTCCAAGGGAAAAAGTGAAGAGCAGACTTTGTGGAGCCAGGAATAGTTTAAACCCAATTAACCAGCGCTGCCCAATGCGCAAAATCGTGCAAAGCCGCGCTAAACGATTTTTATACCAGGGGGAACAAAAGAATAGAAATTAGCCCAATATGGCCAATGAGCTACAAGTTGCTGGGCCGGGACCACTCGTACAGGGACAGATAAGCTGCTCAGAGTTCCCTCTCTCACAGTGAACAAGGAAGCCACCTAACTATTCAAGTATGATATGGGCAACACAGGAACCTTAACCATAGTCCTGGATTCAGCAAAGCCTGAAAACCAGACTAGACTAGTACAGAAAGGTGGGAAGCAGGGAGATTATTTTTTTTTATTTTTTTCTTTTTTCACAGATAACAGAAATGCAGCAACTTAAATAACTCTAAATACACAGAGGAGGCTAGCACACTTGAGTGTGTAGCCTACAACTATGTTACAGATATACAAGCAAAAATGACAAACAGTAACTTTTTAAAGTGCAACAATGGATTTTAAGTACAGTAAGCAATGCAGATATCAGTAGGGTTCCACAGAAGCACTGAATAACCACGTTTTCAGTGGAATTAGCATTTCAGGGATACAACAAGAAAGAATCAATACTTAAACACTTCCAAAGTCTCTCGTTGTCTCTCGGCCGCTTGTAGGACTCTGCAGGGCACCACGAGGAGCTTTGCTGAGCTGTATACATGCACAAAAACTGCACTAAGTGATTTTTATACCAGGGAGAACAAAAGGATAGAAATTAGCCCAATATGGCCAATGAGCTACAAGTTGCTGGGCTGGGACCACTCGTACAGGGACAGATAGTCTGCTCAGAGTTCCCTCTCTCACAGTGAACAAGGAAGCCACCTAACTATTCAAGTATGATATGGGCAACATAGGAACCTTAACCACAGTCCTGGATTCAGCAAAGCCTGAAAACCAGACTAGACTAGTACAGAAAGGTGGGAAAGCAGGGAGATTATTTTTTTGTATTTTTTCATTTTTCACAGATAACAGAAATGCAGCAACTTAAATAACTCTAAATACACAGAGGAGGCTAGCACACTTGAATGTTTTGCCTACAACTATGTTACAGATATACAAGCAAAAATGACAAACAGTAACTTTTTAAAGTGCAACAATGAATTTTAAGTACAGTAAGCAATGCAGATATCAGTAGGGTTCCACAGAAGCACTGAATAACCGCGTTTTTGGCGGAATTAGCGTTTCAGGGATATAACAAGAAAGAATCAATACTTAAACACTTCCAAAGTCTCTCTTTGTCTCTCGGCCACTTGTAGGACTTTGCAGGGTACCACGAGGAGCTTTGCTGAGCTGTATACAAGCGCAAAAACTGTGCTAAGTGATTTTTATACCAGGGAGAACAAAAGGATAGAAATTAGCCCAATATGGCCAATGAGCTACAAGTTGCTGGGCTGGGACCACTCGTACAGGGACAGATAGGCTGCTCAGAGTTCCCTCTCTCACAGTGAACAAGGAAGCCACCTAACTATTCAAGTATGATATGGGCAACACAGGAACCTTAACCACAGTCCTGGATTCAGCAAAGCCTGAAAACCAGACTAGACTAGTACAGAAAGGTGGGAAAGCAGGGAGATTATTTTTTTGTATTTTTTCTTTTTTTACAGATAACAGAAATGCAGCAACTTAACTCTAAATACACAGAGGAGGCTAGCGCACTTGAGTGTGTAGCCTACAACTATGTTACAGATATACAAGCATACTTGTTGTAAAACATGACACTTAGATGATGATCCCATCTCTCAAAGCTTTTTATCTATGTAACAGAAGTGGCTGTTAATTCTTCCATAGAACAGAATGTCAGTAGGTAAGCTATGGAGGTCATTTCTGGCTGTGAAACTCTCATGTACTATTACATGACATGCTTCTAAGGTATTTATCCAAAGGCCAATCCAGAAATGGTAGTGCCTTCCTATCACTGTAAACCAACTAACCACACCTGGATATAGCCAAGTAACCCATCCGCTCATAAATAATGTAAACCTGCCAGCCCACAGTTGTCCATATATGGAGCATGCTGTCTTTCATCTTTACTAGCCTGAGTACCCAGCATGCCAGGTTACCTTCCTTTGTTAACAAGTAGATGCTGCCTTTGTCAGCCTCATGAGTTCCTTTCCATATGCCAGAGATTCAGCTGTGCAATGAAACATCCTAAATGCAAACATCCTTATTAGTGGTAAAGATAATTTTCCTATTCTTTGGATACATTCTCCCATGCCTTCCTCTGAGCTGCTGCAGATCCATTTTTCCTAGGAAGATGTTGGACTCCCTCCTCACTAGCTGATATGCTAGTCTCTGTCTTGATAGCCTCCACTGTCTCTACTTTGTCTGGATGCTAATGGTGTACAGTGGACATCATCAGTTTCTCTTCTGTTGTTACAAACATAGTGGACCTACTTTTGCATTTTGCTAACATCATGACACTAACTAATTAGGACTGACCATTACATTTACATTTTCTGTAGACTTCATGTTCAGCACATAGAGACTTTGGTAAGTTCGATAAATAATGCTTTATGGGCAATCACTTTAACCTAAATCCATTACAGTCTTGGGGACTCCAGTAGAAGAAATAAAAATAAAACATAAAATTTATTTGGTTGTTTATATTTTGGTGGTATGAATAATGGAGTTAATAAGGATGTAGGAACTTGTTTTTTTTATCTTTGTTGTTTTCTTCCTGTTTCTTCAACTACTACATACATTTTCTCCAATGATATGAAATTCTCCTGTGTCCTTGTGTGGGGCTTTACACTATCATCTATAAAAATCTTTACTTGATAATTCTTTAGTTTAATTTTATTTTAAAATAAGGTATTGCGTCCTCGTAGTATTGTGCATATTCCTATATTCTTGTCTGCCATACTGAGGTTAATTTTCTTTCTGTTTTGAAGTTACTTTATACAGTAATGATGAGCTTTGCACTTGAAACATAATACTGTATTCTGCAGATTCATCTTTTCAGGAACATATTATTCCTTCTTTTGTCAATGTTTACTTGAAAAGTAAGCAAATGTCCTTGTCTGAGAGTTTTCAAATATAGCGTAGTTTCTAACTTTGTATAAACAGGGTCATCTCCACTATTACTAGACAATATTGTTCTGATGGATATTTCCTTTTCCATTCATTATTTTAAGAGACAGTTATGATTTAGATGAATTACCTGTCTTGTACATTGTTAATACAAATATCCTGATTTTGTGTTTTATCTCAGCATTTCACTTTTCAGATTCCTTTTGTTTCATCTGCCCCTGCATACATATATTGCAATCTGAAGTTTTATATTTATGCGTGACATACAATGCCTTGTTTGCAGTTTGATTTGTTTGTTGCATTTGCTTGCACGTCTACATACTATTGGTCCATTTCTTACATGTATTGTACACTTGGCTGTTAATGGACAAATCCCTTTTTAACGATAATTGCCAGCACAATAGCTACATACTCCTTAGTTTGTACATCTCTTGAAATGTGATTATCTTGTAAATATTTCTTGTTAAAAAGAGCTTTCTACACTCGTTTTCATGCAGTTCTTTCCATTTTCATTTGTATTTTGGCTATTGTCACCCTCTGATTTGAAGTACTCACAAATCAAGAGACAGCATAGTCCATAAAACCACTGAGAATGCTTTTATCAGGTAGTGCTTTTCTGTATCCTATTCTTGGATACTTGTACATGAAATACATTTTCTCTCTTCATTAACACTTGGAGAACTACAGTTTATGCTAGTTCTTTTTTATTGTGCGTAAAAAACATATAGCTGCAATCCCATGCTGTTGCTGTTCTGCATTTCTGAATTTACTGGTTTCAAACTTTGCATTTCTTTTCAGTTCTATTTTTTTGTTTATTTTCTGCAGTTCATCTGTATGTGTGCCTAAACTGGACATTACAATGTTATATACTACATAGAAAATAAACATTTTTGATTTGTCTTTTTCAATTTTTTAGAGAAGAAACATAATTTTGAAATCTAGATACCATCTTGACTCAAGTGTTTAGCCAGAGCAGTAACTAGGAAAGGTTGAAAGGGACAGGTTCCCTGTGTGTAAAGTGCTGGTGGTGCAATTGTCTGGTGCTGAAGGTGTGAGTGGAAGCAGCAAAGATATTTTGGCTTTATAGATAAATACTAATACTGCATCTATGGTCATGGTTAAAGTGCTGAGTGTGTGGCACATATAACTGTAGCAATCTGATTACTGCATGTTTAGCAAACAGCTTGCCACAGTTTCAAAGCAGATCAGCTTTTGGTCTTAAACTTTGAGAAGACTTTTTCCTTTCTGTTTTTCTAATTCCACAACATTGAGATGAGATTGAAGGCCATTCGAAGTGCATAGGGTGCCAGATACCTAACTACAATTCTGGACTTAACATTAAGTATCCAT
The DNA here is from genome assembly GCF_019279795.1 of Protopterus annectens. Lineage (NCBI taxonomy): Eukaryota > Metazoa > Chordata > Ceratodontiformes > Protopteridae > Protopterus > Protopterus annectens. The sequence continues at coordinate 433,892,263 of NC_056735.1, forward strand.
CTTAGTATCAAATGGAGACAGTTTCTTAGCTAAATATAATTTATTATTTTGTTTCTGCTTCTTAACCATGCTAACTGCACTTTTTTTATTATCAAGCATATCATTTTGCAGCTGTGCAACAATACACATCAAGCATCCCTTATTTTATAATGGCCCATAGCTGTTTAGATGTGAATTGGATCTTGTGTTGTACCAATAGTCAGAAAAAAATAATTTATACTAAATTAATGGAGCAGTGTTATAGGGACAACTGACATTATGCACGATCAGTTGAGGAACAGCACTAGCAACCTGCTGTCTGCTGTTCCTTAACTGATTTTATATAATGCCTCTGGGTTAACATTACAGAAAGGCAGACAAATGTATGCAAGGCTATGCATGCTCACAAGTACAATGAAGTACATCATTGCTGACACACACAGACACACGTGCATGCACTCTCTCACACACACACACACACACACACACACACACACACACACACACACACATGCACACTGGACAGATCAAGGAAGGCCAGCACATACTAGTGCAAACCAAATTCATTATGTAGATGGGGAGAAAGGGGCAAATATTAGAAGTGTAAAAGTGGGAATAAGAAGCAGATAAAATCATGAAAAGATAACCATAAGAAATTATAGCTGGGCAGAGAATGACATATAAGATAAGAAAAGGTAGCTGGGGAGGGTAGTAGAGAATGCATGTTAGAGGGATATATATATATATATATATATATATATATATATATATATATATATATATATATATATCTATAATAGAAGTAAAAACACAAGCAGGTGGTTTAGTAAAGACTAAAAAGTTGGGGACAACAGTGGATAGACACAGATCAACAAGTGGTAGACAATTGGTGATGGGAGGACTGGGCTCCAAACAAGATATGGGGAGTAACCTATAAGGTGGGAGAACACATGGATGAGGGAAAGGAAAGATACAGGTTGTATTCAGCATTAGTCTAGAAGCCAACCTTTACCTCCTTTTATTTATTTGTTTACTTACAATTTGTTCACTGGGTAAGTGGACTGGTCTAGTGAAGCTTTTCAGCAATGGTCCGAACTCAAAGAGCAGAAAATACATCATAGTCTTTTTAATCAAAATATTATATACAGAATGAGTACACAGCAACATTCAGATTATAATGGTAAGAAAACTGAGGTCTGACTTACAAACCCGTTGCTTTCAGGGGAAGGCCTCAGGTGCAGAGTTCCAAGAAGGAACTGCTTCATTTTGGGGTGAGTGTAAGCAGGCAGGAACATAGGTAGTCATGCAAAATTAACAGAAGCATGCACCTTGACTGAAGAGTAGGACAATGCTTCTTTGTATAAGTGTGATAAGTATTAAGACAAGGGCTAATGCAGCTTTTCTGGAACATATGATTTTAGTGTTGTACCATATTAAAAAACTTTCCTAGTTAACAATATATGACTTTCAGGTACTCAGTTTTCTTGCTTCTGTCAGCACAGAAATCACATCCTTAGAAAAACTATGTATAGCAGGAATTAGGACCAAATTATCCAACATGTCAGGTTCAGGGTTTTCATACTGGAGTGAATGACAGATCCTTTGCTCTGGGTAAGGAGGTCCTTGCAAAGAGGTAATGATCTTGTCCTTCCCCCACTGAGGAAGATCAGAAAGGAGAACCAGTGTTGTTTCAGCCAGTCTGGTACACTTAGGATCATCTTTCCACCATCTGTTCTCATTTTTTTTGCAGTACCATGGGAATAAGGGATAATGAAGGGAAAGTATAAAAGAAAATGCCTGTTCAAGTAGATATGGCAAATGTCTTCCATGCTGTCTCCTGGGAAGATCTGGTGCAGAACTTTTTCAGCTGCCAGTCTTGAGTAGAAGTGAAGAGATCTACTTCAGAAACTCATCTTAGTTGGAATAAGTTGTGGAAGACCTCCCTTTTAACAACCATTCATTGTGATCCAGGAGTCCTCTAATCAAAGCATCTGCTAAACATTTCTCCTGACCTAGGATGTAGGTGGGAATTGTTGAGACCTACAACTGTTAAGTTAATTACCAGAATTCCATGGCCAGTCTGTACATGTGGTGTGAGTGAGTAACCCCACACCTCCAAATGATGTACAATATGATGGTGGTGTATTCTGTTAGGATTTTGATATGTCCTGGCATCAGTTTGTTGTTGAAGGCCCTTGCGGCTAGGATAACTTTCATCACCTCTTTTATGTTTATGTGTCGGTTTGCCTTGATCTTGCCTTGATCTTGCACTATGTCTCTTGTACTCTCTTTTCTAAATGTCCCTCCCAAGATGAGATTCATCTGCCCATGGTTGGAGCTTGACAAGGTTCCTGTAAGCTTGAAATGAACACCTAACTTGGCTCTGATGTTGCCATCTCACCATAATGTCTCTTTCTTCAAATATGGAAGGAAGGGAATACTGCAATGCATAAAATGTTGCTGCAGAGACCAGCACATTTGTAGTAACTTTTGCATCATCACATGGAGCATGGCTAGGGGCACTGCTAGGATAAATTATGCCATGTGCCCCAGTAGCCTGAGGAAGTCTGTGACTGAGGTACAATATGAGTGTGGATATGGCTGAAGTAGCTTGACAGAGTGAGACAGCATTTTGTAATGATTTAGAAATGCTTTCTGTTGGACAGAATCCAGGACTGCCCCCAGGAAGTTAACTCTGGTAGTAGGGTGTAATTAGGACTTTTGGATGCTTAGGGTAAGGCTCACCTTCTGAAAGCAGTCCATGGTTGTTTTAATGACTCTGTGAAGCTCTTCTAGAGATACTTCCTGGATCAGGCAATCAATTTGGTAAAGGGAAATATAGATTCCTTTGGACCTGCAAAAGGCAATTTCTAATGCCCGATATCTGCTGAAAACTCTAATTGCAATAAATATGTCAAATGGTAAGGCACAACACTGGAAGTGAAATCTCCCTGTTCTGAAATGTAGGAATTGTCTGTGTTCCTGCAGAATGGGGATATATAATTAGCTGTTCTTCAGATCCAAAGTTTCCATCCACACCATAGGCAGAATTATGAGCATCAAGTGTTGAAAGTTAAATACTTTAAATTTGTGGACCAGTACATTTTTGTATAGCTTTGAGAGGTCTAGTCTGGGTCTACTCGACTCTTCTTTTTTGGAAATAGGAAAAGCCTGGAGTAGAATCCAGAAAATGCCTCTGCATGTGGCACCTGTTGAATGGATTTTTATTATAAGATGGCCTCTTTCTGTGAGACAAGCAAGTGAGTTATCAAGAGTTTATTGCAGTAGCATACTGGATTTTAAAGCAGGCATAACTGAGATACCTAGTAATGTAACTTTGCACTTTACTAAACACCCATAGTGTATGGCAGCAACAGGAAAACAGATGAGATGGTGTATGTGGGTATGGAAACATACCACAATGACATGACACTGAAATGCACAACTGTTGGTGAGGCATGCACAGCAGTAGTTATTTGTTTATAGAGGACATACTTAGGAATGTTGGTTCCTGTACATTGAAAGAGGTATGGTATATTGTGAGGTGATAGGGTGTTCTCTTTATTACTAGATTTAATTACACTGATGTGGGAATGGCTTTCATGATTAACATCCCCACAGCAGCAATTTGCATAGGAAAGGAAGAAAGTTTCACAGAATAATAGAGGACAGTTGAGTGGCAGCATATGGGGTTGGGAGTCATAACAGATATCTCAAACAGTGATACACATAGTCTAAATAAATATGTAGCACACAGGTGTACATTTATTACCTTGGGTTCCAAAGCTGAGGCAACGTCTGAAAAAAGTGACCATCCAGGAGAGTGAGGTGTTACTATACGACCACTGCAGATGACTCTCATATACTTTATACCTTTTCTGTGGTAGTTATGGCAAGCATCAGAAAAGGAATGCTATAGGTGGCCATAAAAGGACTTAACACCAAGTTTGCTAAGGGTACCTAATATGTCATTGCATACCAAAAACAATGTAAAGCTACCAACATAATGAAAGAAGCAAAGGAAAACACAAAGGTGTTACTGAGCAATGCTATGAGCCTGAACAAGAAACTCCACTCCGTACAAGTCCCTCTCACCCTGTAAGATATTGGCATCTGTGTACTGACTGAGACATGGTCTAAAATAGTAGGGAACACTCCAGCTGTGCAGGGCTATAATGCCTTCACATATTTAGACTAGTAACTGTTCAGGACATGAAAAAAGGTGGCGATGTCAGTCTAAATCCAGAATAGACAAGAAGAAAACAGCCCAACGATATCCAAAAACCTCTGCAAAAATTAAGGATTATGCCTTTAAATCCAGAATAGATTCATATCAAGACACGTAAAGCAGCATGATGCACTACAGCTTCTTCATGCCCAAATAACTATCAGAAAGGTCCCGTACCACATATTAGCTAGCTGTAGTACCCTCTAAATGGAAAAAGAAAGCCACAATACCTATCAACAGGAACTAGAATCACTCAGTATTAAATGCAGTACCATTCTCCTAGGTGATTTAAACTATCCAACTGTAGCCTGGGAAACCTACACCACCACTAGTGCACAAACACAGATTCTTGGACTTTGTCACACAAATACCCTCGCACAATTAGTCAGAGTACCCACTAGCGGGAGTAACATCTTGTATCTTGTTCTTACTAATTTGAGAGCATCTTGCTCCATCCCTTGCATATATTCATCACTTGTTAGGTGTGACCATTAAGCATTCTCCTTTGAAATAAAACTAAAACCAGAGATCCATTCCACCCAAGGTACCTTTAGAAATTTCTTTAAGACAAACTGCCTACTCGTAAGTGATACATTGATAAGATTCAAATCCCCACCAAACCCAGTTAACTCCACTGAATATGCAGAAATGCACACCGCCATACTATACCAGCATGTAAACAGCTGCATAGATGCAACTATACCATGTAGGAAGAAGTGCAAGGCAAACCCCAGAAACAAGCCCACATGGCAGAATCATAATATCTACAAGCTTTATAGTAGAAGGAAAAGTATGTCGACCAAAAGTAAGAAGAGTAATTCCCAGAATGTTAGCACCCTTGTCACTAAAATAAACAAAAACTCAGAAGCTTAATAAAATTCATCAAAGTCAGGTTTGAGGCTAAAATAGCCACCCAAGCCAAATACAATCTCAAGGCACATTTTAGTTGTGTTTGTAATCTGAAAAGCACAGTACAGCAATGTGCTGAGCTGACTATGAAGTGGGAGGTTGGTATAATGGTTAAGGTATTTGCCTTACAAACACAAGGTGCAGGATTTGATTCTCACACAAGGTAATTGGCTAGGCTTAAAATGGCCCACAAAGACAGTTAGCCTAGTACTAATCTATCAACCTACATTACTTACACTGAGGCTGAAGATGTAGTGAATCTACTGGATGATACATTTAGCTCTAGCTGTACCTCTCTCTCTCTCTCTCTCTCTCTCTCTCTCTCTGTCCTTTAAGATATACCTGAAACTGGCTTGCCTCCAGCTATCACACAAGACCATGTCCTTAAAGTGCTATCAAAAGTTAAAACTACTGAATCAATGGATCCTGACAATATCCCTGGTTGCATCTTAAATAGCATGAGCTATGTTTAGCCACACCTCTAGCAACAGTGTTTAATCTCAACTTCCATACAGATTTTGTATCAAACAAATGTAGAACAGTTGCAGTCATTAACCTGTATAAGGAAGGATCTTCCACAGACCTAGGCAATTACAGACCCACTGACCAGCCAGGTTCCTATTAGATGACCGAAGACACATTCTAGCGAATGTATCTTGCTCGAACTTAAAACAATGAAAAGGCAAAATAGTGAAGCGGCTTTTAAGCAAATTCTTTCCCAGGGAAAGAATCCACTAATTTGCTTGGCCGCTTCCATTACTTTGCCATTTTCGTCACTGTAGTGCGATCTCAGAGTTGGTATATTTATGTATTATTTAAATTTTTTTTTTCTTATTTTTTTTTTTTTTTTTTTTTTTTTGGAACAGTGATTCTTTTTACCTTGGAAAAGAATAGCTGTTCTGAGCTTTTGAGATTGAAAGCTTTCACTTACATGGGGTTGATTATTCATCATTCTTTGTTTTAAGCATTCGATGATATAATATAGACCTGACCAGCCTTATATGCAAAGGCATGGAAAGACTTATCATAGAATTAATCATTCAGGACATAGGGAACATACCAACACTGGACCTATCAGAGTTTGGGTTTGTCAAGGGCAAGTTATCCTTACGCAACTTTGTGGAATTTTTTGAAAAGGTCACCGAAGCAATGGATGAAGGCAAAACAGTACACATCACATACCATGACTTGGTCAAAACTTTTGACACAATTCACCACTCAGGCATATTGGAACAGCTAAATAAACTTGGAAAAAACTATGTCTCCTGATGGATTGCCAACTGACTCACAGATGAGACAGAGATAATCAAAAATAGGGAAAGTTACCTCCACACAAAGAGACCAGTCAAAAGTGGGGTCTCCTAGGCCTCTGTGCTGAGTCTTCTCTTGTTTGTCATCTACTGTTCTGAAGTAAAAGACAATAGCAAAGCACTCTAGCTGAATAAGTTTGCAAATGACTGCATGCTAGGAAAAGTCAATGAATCTCCAAATGGCTTAGCCATCCCACAGGAAGGTTTGTCTCAAATAAACAACTGGTGCTAAAATCATGAACTAAAACTTAATAAATCATGGACTAAAACTTAATGCCAAAAAATGCAGTATGGTATACTTTGGAAAGTTATCTACCACAGGAAATGATGACGTTGACAGCTCACCCTTAAAAGTTGATCCAGTTGTTCAGGATATGGGAACTTATGTGGACCTTGACCTAACACTTGATCAACATGTAACTATTGTTCTAAGAAAGTACTTCTATGCTGCACAGCTTGTAAACTAAGAGACTGTGTCTAGATCTAGGTATTTCATAGTTCCCTTTACTCAGCCTTCATTAGGCCAGTCATTGAATATAATGTCCCCTTGGGTGTATATCTGTGTAGACAAATGCAACAACTGGAATGTCCACAGAAATGCCTTACTAAAAGGATATATGGCCTAAACAACATGTCCTACAAGGACTGACTCAAAGCCCTGTCACTATACTTGGTATCCTACAGACTGTTAAGAGGTGACTTATGTCTAGCATACAAGCCATCCTCTGACTCATTACTGTTGGATTTACTTCACATCTGCAAGTCAAATGGCATAAGAAATACTCAGTCTAGGATCTAAACCTCTTCTGCAACATCAACAGAATGGTTTGGAGGGGCAGGTATATCTTTCAGAGGATACTGCTGCTGAGGAATAGACCCCCATCTACATAAACCAAAGTTCTTCCCTTTCCATATTCAAGCATAACTTAAACCTATAGATGGGAAACTGAAAATTGACCCCAGACTGCCCCTGTACTATTAATGGACCAAGGCAGCTCCTAAATACTTTATTCCATTTATGGGTCCTCTCAGATTATTTATAGTATGAACCCAGTTATTCACAATAGGGATAATATATAATTGCTAACCATAGGATGGTTAAAGCCAATCTATAACCAAATGGGACATGTTATTTTGAGCACAAAAAGGAAAACTTGCTAGAGCTAAAATGACCCACAAGGGCAGCTAGCTTAGAACTGACACATGAACCTATGAACCTATGATGTGTTGAATCTTACCAAGATGAAGTCCACCAAGTAGACCACCAAAAAAGAAAGTTTTACAGAAACCGAGGTGTTCATAGTTGTCGTAGCTGAGGATGGGCTGCAGACTCTCATACCTAGTAGGGGGTGTGGATGTCAGAGTTGGTCTGTTGTTTCATGTATAGCTGTTTGTAGGGTATTAACCAGCTTAGCATTAATTGTTACATTAATGTAGAATGCACTGCATGTCAAGCATGATTTATTCAGAAAGAAGCATATGCTTATCTGTCCCCAGGCTACATATGGTCTTCAATTTTAACACACTACTCAGTAGGGTTTATAGGTATCCATACTCTTTTCATAGATTCTGTCATGCGAGTGGTTTGTGATGAGATGTTACCCATTTATGTCAGTGCTGCTATATGTGCATTTTTATGTCACACATTCTCCAAAAGGGGTGTCTGAGCCCAATAGGATTACATGTGTCTGATGTCACCAGGCAATCCGTGGCAGATAATGATGCCATTTATACAGAAAACAGTCTTATGACACAATGGCACTGATGCCAAGACTAACACAGAAGTGTTTGCTCAAATCTCCCACATACGAGAAACTTATGCAGGGACAAGCCTAGGCCATAGCCTCAACAGTGTTTGGTGGACATCCTATAACTCTAATCCTCACTCAGGCTACACAGGTGCCCTCAACCCATGCAGCATCTTTGAGTATTACTGCCTTTGGCATTTGTATACAGCCTACAGGAGAGAGATGTGCTTGTCTGCTGTGCTGCTTTGATGCCATTTCTGTCTTTGACTTAGGTACAACACTTGATATTAATCAGAAGATGCACAGACCAGTGATCCAGATCAATACAGCTGCTATGCATACCGCTGTGGAGATGGTGAGTGTGCTTTCAGTCTTGGAAGATGGCATGCAACCCTCGCATGCTTTATAGGATCAGGCATCTCCTGCACAATGGCAATGAGCATAAGGAGAGGGAGCAGATAGTGCTGCTCTGGTTCAAGGGCGCTAAACATTGTATCCACTGATGCATACTTTAGGGAGATGGTGCCAGTCCTTTCATCTGTGACTACACATCTTGCTGTCCATTGCCATGGAAGGGCGCACATGTTAGGTAGTCAGTCACAAGCTAGACATAACTAGATAGAATAGACTGTTCCTGAGATGCCATCACTTTCAGCTATGACCACAGAAGCCAACACAACTGGCCATGTCCATTTTCTTTTAAAGGGCCATTAATACTCTTCAGGCTCCAAAACTGAGACACCTCGGCAAGTCACATTTTTTGGCTGACATAGCTTCCTACTATCTCGTGGATAGGCAATCACACCTAACTAAGGCCATCATACAGGTCATGGACACTGTATGTCTGATGTCTCCCATTGTGGGACACCCCATTAGAGTGTGACAGCATGCCCTACAATTCCTTAGCATACCCACTACTAACCACATCGTTCCCTGCAACTGCATGTCTTTACAATATATATCATCAATAATTACAATGCAGCAGCTCCATCCAGCCACTGGCGTATGTGATCTCTGATTCCACACAACCTGATGCCAGAGTCTGGGCTACCACTTTCACATCCAATGACCCTTGCTCATTATACCTCTCAACTGTCCAGATTTTTGGTTCATATCTTTGGTCTGTTCTGTGAAGGCTGTCAGCCTAGCTAGATAGAATTTTGTAAATAATTCTATACCATTTGTAAAAATTAATGTAATCCACAGTCTGTTTTACAAATGTAAGAAAACTAAATGAGAGAAAACTGTGTGATATGTTCTGAGCTTCAAAAATGTAACCAGAGTGCACACTGGTGGAAGAAAGCTGATAAGTGAAGCATTTTATGACTGATCCCAAGCTTGGAGACAGGATGTCTGGACTAAGGAGTTCTTGCTATTGTATTAGGACAAGAGTTAATTACTAGATTTTACATGTAAAATGTCTTTTATTGCTGTGGCTTCCTGCAGTGCAGATTACAAAAAGAAATGTAAATTTTAATTTCTGTGAGCCTGGGCAACTAAATCATAACTGTTAAGAATTACGCAATCTGAAATGACTCAGCAGTACTGTGTTAACAATTTAAGGACAGAAAGAAAGGAGGGCATTTTGGATTTTGTCTGAACCTAAACACTCACCTGCACCTACTTGCTCTTTATGTGAGTAGGATCTTAGATCTTAGTATTTCTCTTAGAGATAGATAGAAATAGGAAGATTCATCTAGCTGTATTCTATATTTATGTCAGCCTGTCCTACAATATTATTTTAACATTTTCCTGTGGTCTCTGAACTTTGTAATGTCATTGTGTTGAAGTAATAAGATTTGTCTTGTGTTTTTATTATATATTACTAAATATTTTTAAACCTTTCAACTGTGGCTGTTTTGTGTAGAGATAATTTAAGCTCTTAGAGTACATTGCATGTATTCTGTAATACTTTCCAAGCCACTCCAATAGCTTTAGCCCTGGGTCACACTTACTATTTGGATAACAGTAATATTGCCCAGTGAAATAGGTCACCCTTTGGGACGGGCATTATAGTAGCTGATATTAATGGTTGGTGGCAGTGGTTTCTACTTCATAGTCTGGAGAGAAGGAGGCATAGCTGGAGAACCTGTGCCAGCTTTCCCCAGGAGTGTCTGTGTGTTGTATATAACTCATATCTCAAAGTGTGTGTGTGTGTCAGCTACTTGGGCAGGAATACAAAGCACTGGTTGGACAGAGAGGGTGCTGGAGGTTTTTGCTTGACCACTAGGCTGAGATCTGTACCCTATAGCTGTGTCAGTGGGGAGTTTTGTTGTGGATCTGGAGAGAAAGGGAGAAACCAGCCCCAGACTGACTGTGATATCTGTGTGCTCTTAAGGGAAATTGTACTTTACTGTGTGTGTGTACTTGTTATCCTCCCAATGTGCACACCTTTCACTGGTGTTAGTGGTGAGGATTGAGGCTTCTTGATTACTGGGCCAGTGCATGGGTGTCACATATTAATTGTTTGGTAGTGGTGGGATAGCCACATCAAATATTAATTGTTTGATAGTGGTGAGTTAGCCACACCACATACTAATTGGCTTGTACTGGTGTGAATAGTGAATTCCTGTAGGTTGTGTATGGTTATCACTGCAGGTGTTTTTGAACTCTAAATCAACCACACAGTAAATATTCAAAGTTCAGATCACAATTGTTTTATTTCTTTGTTAGCTTAGTTAGTCAGGGAGAGCAGGCAAGCATGTCAGCAGAGGAATATGGCAAACTGACTAAGAGCCAGTTGGCTGAGATGTGCCAGACTAAAGGACTGGTGCATGGAAACCTGACTAAGGCAGACAAGATTGCAGCTTTTGTCACAGCTTCATCAAAAAATAGCAACCAGGAGGAAGATCAGACTAGCCGTGGAGATGTACAACACTCGGGGAATGGACAGCTCAACCTTTCTGCAGAGGACTTAGAAACCCATCTAGAGCTAAAGAGACTTAAGTTGAAGGCAAGGCATTTGGAAATGGAAGCTGAGGAGAAGAAGAGGCAGAGGCAGCATGAAAAGGAGATGCTGACTCTTCGCCAGAGTCATGGAGATAATAGAGAAGGAAGTAACTGGACCCCAGAAGCACAAAAGTCAGTAAATTTCTTCTGCAGTTTACAAAGGGGGATAATTTTGATAGTTTCATTCATACGTTTGAGAGGGTATGTTAATGGTATGATGTTGACCAAAGGTGCTGGGCATGGTTCCTGACCCCTTTACTCCATGGTAAAGCTGTAAATGTACTTTCCAAATTATCTGACAATGACTGTTTTAACTGTTTTAGTTGTGCCAGTGGGGACCCTTATTGTGGATCTGGAGAGAAAGGGAGAAACCAGCCCCAGACTGAATGTGATATATGTGTGCTCTTATGGGAAATTGTACTTTACTGTGTGTGTACTTGTTATCCTCCCAATGTGCACACCCCTCACTGGTGCTAGTGGTGAGGATTGATGCTCTTTGATTACTGGGCCACTGCACGGGCATCACATGTTCCTCATAAAATTTGTGTTTTTTTGGAAAATCACTGGGATGATCTGAGGATTGAAGTCACTAAATAATGACATACTTTTGAGTTTCATATGTCAAGTCCTTCAGAAAATTATGTTAAAATGAGCCCTGTTACTCTCCCAACTTTCCAAGTTTATAAGAGCAATATTTAAAATATGTCTCTATTTTTCAGCCTTTGTCACCCCGTTTTGTCAGGCTTTATCCAGAGGTTGAGAAGCATGTTGCCCATACATTAGCATTGCTGTCACCTGTCACTGTTTTACTTTCCCACTTTTCAAAATGACAATGACATTATCCTGCCTACCCACTAATTTGGGTATGTAAGGTAATATTTAATGTACATCCTGGCCAGACCTCACCCTGTGTTGTGAAGAATGGATTTGATAATACATATGTCATTTTATAGCCCATAACTCTGACCAAGATGCCTCCTCTTTGCCTGTGATGTGATGTATTTAGCCCATCTCTGCAAAGCATAGGATCCTGATGCTGTCTGCCATTTTCCTTGCTTGCTTCTCCAACAGGAATTATAGGCTTTGCTGAGGAATTTTCCTGAAGGTTAAGCTATTTCCACTCAACCTTGTTTTGTAGTATGGTACACACTAGAAATATCTGGATGCAGATCACAGGTACATAGGGCAGTGTTCCAAAAGATGCATCAAGGCAGAGACCCTTAAGTTGACAAAAAATGCGTTCTATCATGTTTGTGCCTCTGTATGTGAACTATTATATGCCATCATTGCCTTGGTCTGGGAACTGCAGATGTGTCCACAGTTACAATAATAGTGGCACCATTTCATAAGACTTGCTACTTGATTGCATAGTACCTGTATATACTGGGTTCAACATCCATCTACATATGAAGCTAATAAGCAGATGACCCTGTGGAAAGTCCTCATTACAAAACTTTGGTACAGGTGAGATACATACAAGTTATGTGAAGAGTATTGGAAAAAAACATTATAAATGACACCTGAGGCATTGCAAACCACCTGGCAGCAAAACTATAAATAACGTTTTAAAAATAATCTTCATAACATAAACAAATCCTTCCCATAGAATGCCATACATATATCGACATCTGCTGAGAAAGCTGTATCATTTGCCAAAAATGAAGCTCTAAATCTTAAAAATATGCATTCAGCCCAGGTCTGAATAAATCATTTAGGCATGCAATACATGATTGTTCTAAGTATGTCAAATATTCATGCCAATCTTTGTAAATACCATTTTGTGTCTTATATTATTATCAACAATAACACATTTTGACCCTTTATATTCCAAACAATGTTTATGTTGTACACCTTCTCTCACATCTTGCTTCATTGAAATGCTCTGAAATTCTTGATTTTACTATAAACATGGTTTTACCCACATAAATAGCTAAACAGGTGCAAGGGGCTAAATAGATGACTGTTTCAGTTTTACATGTAATCAATTAGTCTGGTCGTGTTAGCATAGATAAATATTTTAGTTTTTAGCACAGACTTGCATTGATATCAACTGCCACATGCAATAGAATCACCAGGTGTGTTTCCATCTAAATTATACAATGCCTCCTCTAAAACGTGCACGCTGATTGGCCAGCCCAACCAGCGTGCCCGTTGTAAATCCCTCAATATACTAACGGAAAAAGGTCCTGTCGTCCGGACTTTTTCCGTTAGTATAAAACACTGTCTCGCTATGTTAAAAGAGTTTAACATAGCGACACAGGTTTAAAAAAAGCAATGCAGATCTCCGTTGCTTTTTTTAAAGCTGTCTCGCTATGTTAAACTCCTTTAACATAGCGACACAGTGTGTAAAAAGCAACGGAGATCTTGCGATCTCCATTGCTTTTTTTTTAATCTGTCTCGCTATGTTAAATGAGTTTAACATAGCGAGACAGCTTTAAAATAAGCAACGGAGATCTCCGTTGCTTATTTTAAAGCTGTCTCGCTATGTTAAACCCATTTAACATAGCGAGACGGTAAAAAGCAACGGAGATCTTGCGTTCTCCGTTGCTTTTGCCCAACTCTGATGTACTGCGAGGCATGCGCAGTACATCAGAACTGCCGCGGAACACCAGACAGCTGCGGAAGGGCAGCAAAGAGGCATTATACAATGCCATTATTTAAGAAAAGTAATTATTTCTTTTCTTAAATAATGTCATTGTATAATAGCAATAACCCACTTTTGGGTGTGGGTAATGCTGGATTTACCCACGGTTGTCTTTGTTTGGTCCCTCGGGCTTCGTCCTCGGGACCAAACCACGCCAACCGTGGGTAAATCCAGCATTACCCACACCCAGGTGTGGGTTATTGCTATAGTAATACACTTTGATTCCCTTGCTCATGCATTCCTACCCTAAATATTGTCTGATATTCTTGGCACATCTGTAAGCAAAATTACAGGTCTTAGACAGTACTTCAGAGAGATGATCATCTGCCCTCAGGATGTGCCTGTGTTTTCATATGATGTTTTTAATAATATGTGTGTTGGTCCCATGAGTGGTAATGAATACCCACGTATACAAATTACACTTTTCCCAATCATGATAGTTATAACATTACCTGTTTGTTTTTTCATCTGTTAATCTAGACTTAATAACATCATTCAGATTATACCGCTCTTCAAAAATATTCTACTTAATTCATCAGAACATTTTTATAATCAAGCTGATAGAACATTTTTTTTTATTCTAAGGAACTGAGATTTAGAAATATTTTCAGAAAATGTGGCCTGGATGACAGCTGGCTGCCTTTAGGAAAACATTTTTATGAAATGGCTTCCTAAATAATATGGTATACAGTGAACTATTTTCCTCATGCCGTACCTAGATAATAAAAAAAGAAATTTCAATGTAATGTAAATTAACAATAAATTCCATGTCCCATTTATTTTTGGTTCAGATACTAAAGAAACTCTATCAGATCTTCTTTGTCAGTATTCCAAATTAACTAGCAGTCATTGAGGAAATACCTTCATGTGTCCATACTGGGCAAGAACAATCATGCCCCTCATCATAAATCAATAGTTCTTCTAGATACCCATCAAAAAGGTCAGCATAAATGGGGAAAAATACACCCCACTGCAATTCCTTTTACCTGCCAGTAACATTCTTTTTAATAAAATAAGTTTTAGTTAAAAAATGCTTTACAATACATAACAGAAAAGTACTAAACCCTGTTCACATAACTGTGCCTTTTGTAATCAAGATTCATCTGCATCCGAATCTTTTCAAAGTGAAATCAAGATATATAAGGACCATATGTCAATGTGTACATATACTACCTAGAGCCTTATTGAATTTCCTTGATCAAATTCAGAAATTCATAGAATGCTTCAGTCAAGAAATTATTAAAGGTATAAAGGGCTTCAAATAATAAATCAGAAACTCAGATGATGACACAATCAGAGACCCACACCCACTGCCTACGCTGTTTGTCTCATGAGGTTTAGAAAGAATTTATGATGGACTTTCGGACAACAAATAAAAATATTTTGGATGGGGAGATTTTACTATGCATTCTTTTAACAGCTTGTAACTGACTATTCCATCTTCCTGGGCACTTTAAAAAATAATATATTTCAGCTTTAAGTTTAAAACTGTGGTGTGGAACCATTTTCTGATAAAATTTCCCATCTTCAAAAAGAAATTGCTTCATTATGACAGTCCACCTAATCCCATAAAACAATATTGCCCCCATTTTCTGTTGATGTTATTATTACATTTTTGTTTTTCTTAATGAAACTTAAAGGCAGACTTTCCCCTCTGATAAAATTGTCTCTACCCTGCCCTTAAATATGATAGGTCAATAGAAATTAATGTCTTTCATCACTGCCTTTTCAAAGATTGCTACAAATTTATATGGAGGTAGATGAAATCTAGATTGTCTTATAAAGAAACCTTCAGGATTTATCAAATGACTTAAACCACCCTTTTTTTTTGGGGGGGGGGGGCTTTTCCATACTCAAATTTCTGCAAAAAAAGATTTAATATATACTTCAATTTGAAATAAATGTGTTGCTACAGCCATTATAAAATTTAAACCTTTATTGTGCAAAACTTACTCCATAAACATTTGGAAAGTAAGTGAATTATTCTGTAACAAATTATCAGCATCTTTTAATTCTTGTTTGGTAGTCTTTTGAAGCACTCTCCAAACTTCTACATAACATGTTTTCAGCCCTTGTCTTCCTTCCTTTCATAAAGTGCCATAGCCAGATAAGCCATGGTTAATCATTTTCTGCAAGTGGGGATTTTCCGCATTTTAGCCCCATTTTAGATTGAGTTTGTACTGCAGATGAAATATTGTCTGTGGCTACTTAATCAGATGAATTAAATCACCTTAAGATGAAACATGGGCAAGAAAAAAACTATCTCGTTCTTTTTCAGAAAGGTTTCCTCCTTGTTGATGTCTGTGCATTATCAATAAAATGCACTGACCTGTAATTGCAATGTTAAGAAGATCGCTTAATAAGTTGCAATCTCAAACATCTGTTTGACATCTATTTTTTAACTTGTAGTTCTGTCCTCAACCTGTCCACTGAGGGTTTATAAAAATTAAGCTGAACATTATTTATTTATTTATTTATTTTTACAAAAAATACCTGCCCTATATTTTATATTGTCATCAATTCATTTCATTTGATTATTCTAATGATAATAAAATAAATGAAAGATTGCACAAACAGCAGCAAAAATGTCTGTTGTGAATAGATCTAGCATGCATGTTTTTTACAGAAAAAAAAAAAAAAATATATATATATATATATATATTTTTTTTTTTTTTTTTAAGTCTGGAGAGGTAAACACACAACATTTACTTGGTTTATATCAGTGCATGACTACTCGGGTTCCTATTACCTAATCGAACATTTAGGTTAGCGAATACCTAAATGTCGATTTGGTAGTAGCGAAAGCAAAAAAATGTGAATGGCAGATTTAATGCAGGGAAAGAATTCCCTTGGCCATTATGTGGATTTTGCTCCTTTCCTCAATGTAGAGCAATCTTGGAGTTGGTATAGTTAGTTAGTGGGTTGTGGGAGGCACAACCCCCCACATTGGGGTGTGTTGGGGGAGAAGCCCCCCAACTTCATTTTGGTTTAATTTTTTTTTTCTTATGGCCGAGGGAATTCATTCCCTACATTAATTCGAATATTTTCTGTTTTAATTTTTTGATATTACCACTTTGACGTTTAGGTATTCACTAACCTGAATGTTTGATCGAGTAATATAGATGTGACTACTCCTGGGTATTCAGAGCAGGACAGCTAAATTAAATATTATGTAAGCATACCTATCAACATATTAGAGCAAGAAATCTGTTCAAAGCCAGAAGTAATGGGGATAAAGGTCCAAAAATGTGGACAATTGTTAAATATTGGTCTTACAAACACACTAGGTTGATAGAATAACAGGTTTTGCATTAGCATGCATTTTTTGAAGCGTATGAAGTCTGAAACTTAAATGTTTATCATTATTTTCTGACTTTAGTCATCAATGATTTGCAAATGGTTTGCTAGAAATTCAAAATTTTATGCGCTACAGACCAAAAATATGAGGCAAAAATCTGGACATTCTGTGAAAATCTGTACAGCTGAGAGGTATATATGCAGGTGTTTAGGTAGAATCTGGGTTACTTATAAGCCAAATTTCAAGTTTTGAGATAATGTAGACAGGATGTATAATTTTCTGAAATGATATATAAAAATTAAAAGATCAAGATGTTTGCAAGAGAGTAAGACACACATTTCAAGTGGACAGAGTGAGGCACTCATCAAAGTACAGTACAATTCATTAGCAATAAAACAACACATACACATTCTTATAATACATTTATTCTGTTGATATTTATATAAATGCTAGAAAATATGGGACTTTGGGCATTCATTCACCTGCTACATCTGTTGATTAATCAATTTGAAGGCTGTGATACAGCTACGGCATGTCAGCACTGGTGTCTTGATATGTTAATTTTGGTATTTGCGATAAAGTATTTCATTTGGCAGGAAAGGCACATGAACTAATACATGCTTCAGGATGACTGGGTGTGGTTACTGCCTTCCCTGTGCATAATTATTAGGCAGGAGCACTCCTTGACACCTGGAGTCAGTAAAAGGAAAGGAGAATGTTATAGATTACTGCATGTCTCACCAGCAGAGGTGGGATTATTTCCTCATTTCTACATTGCGAGTTTGTATTACAACATAGTCAGTATGTGAGTTAACCTCAAGAAAATAACTAGAAATCATGGCTGGAATTTTGCATATTTATAACAAAATCAGTGATGGAGCTGCATTATGACTTTACAAAGAGCAAGGCTGATAGAAATCGAACTTCTTTCTCATCAGCTTATTTTACATCTCACTACCTACTTTCAGTCCTGTCACCATGGCCAGAATCAGCGAGGGGTCTGTGGTCCTGAGATAAGCTGGGGACATAGACTGCTACCTCCTGCTTTTGCAATTTGATTTATGTTTCTGTAGTTTTGTGATTTTTACTGAGAAAAGCAGGTTTCAGATGACAGGAAAAAAGTAGCAAGGTTTTGGAGGAAAGTAACTATAAGGGATGGAGGTTGGGGGTAATCATAAACATACCATTCAACTATTTGGATTTTTGCCTCATATTTTTGGTCTGCAACAAATAAAACGCTGTTTTTCTGGCAAACCAGTGGGAAATCATTGAGGACTGAAGTCAGAAAATTATGATAGATATTTGAGTTGTAGACTTCTTACCCTTCAGAAAATTAATGCTAATGCAAAATCTGTTATTTTATTAACTTTCTACATTTGAAAGAGCAATATTTAAAAATTGTCTCTATTTTTTAGGCCTTTGTCCCTTCAGTTATTTATGGCTTTCCCAGATTTCTTGCTGTAACAGGCTGAGAGGTATGATCATTAGTTATTTGGATGGAATCATATCAGAGCTAGATACCTTGCACATGGATGCAGAAGCAGTGAATGCAGAAGAATGGCTGGATCAGGAAGTAAGGCAGTAAAAAGTAGAGTTACTCAGTCCAACTTCAAAGTGATGCAACAGCAAAAAGGATATACATGAGCAAAAAGTGCTGACATCTACTATAGCAGATAGATTAAAGGATGGTAGAAATAGTTCACAGAAAGAGAACATATAATTAAATGAGAGGAAGGTGTGGAAGGTGCAGACAAGATGAAAGTAATTCAAGGTTGGGTACCTGCTCTTATTAAAGGGAATGGATATTTAGACCATGAAGTGAACAGGGCTGACTGGAAGGGAAATAAAGTTAAGACTCAACCAACTGAAGTTGCTAAATTTCTGTGTGAAAGATTGTATAATCAGGTAGAAAGTATGAGGTGGCAAGGATTTCTCCATAATTGTATACAAGCAAAGGGTGAGTTATCCCTAGCAATGTGGGACTTGAGAACAGTAGGGGCCATAATTCAGACGTTATATACAGCAGCTTTTAAAATAATTTGGCAGGATAAGGTTCAAATCTATGTAATGACAGAATGGGTGGGAGGGCTAGAATAATGGTTAAGGTCATGACCTCACAGAAGAGGTGATATGGTTTTAGAGGGTCTGTATTAGATTATCAAAGTTTCAGAACTTCGAACACCATATGGTCAACACCATATAATCGAAGTACTGAAACTTCGAAAATCTAAAAAAAGTAAATAAAAAACATAAAAAATAAAAGTAACTGCTGTAAGCAAGGGGGCAAGCCCCCCTGCACTCCCCTCACCCCCGCTACTTAAATACACCAACTCCGAGATCGCACTAGCATAACAAAGGTAAATCTTCCTTTTCCGCATCGTACTCCATTGAAGTGCGATCTCGGAGTTACTATATTTAAGTAGCGGGGTGGGGGTGCAGGGGGGCTTGCCCCCCTACTTAAACCAGTTACTTTTGGGGGTTTTTTTGTTTTGTTTTGTTTGTTTGTTTTTTTTTTGTTATTTATTTATTTATTTATTTATTTTTTAGATTTTCGAAGTTTCAGTACTTTGATCATATGTTGTCGACCATATGGTTTTGAAGTTCTGAAACTTCGATAATCTAATATAGACCCAGTTTTAGACATCAATGTTGCTTAAATAGGGAGCAAGAAGCCTCAGCTTTGATGAACTACTACTCAGGTAGGAGAGCAGTGTGGAGATATATAACAGCAAGGCAGAATTTTGGTGAAATAACCCTGCATCACCTGACTCACCAAGAAGGTGAATGTAGTCCTAGCCAGCACAAGGTAACCTCTCAATAATTTTTAGTGGGTTTTTCCAAAGTAGAGCAAGGATCTGTAAATAAGGTAGATAGATGCAAATAGAAGGAGGCACAGAGGCATACATCTGGATACATCTACATTGAAGGACCCTAATACAAGGAGATGGTCCTGAGGAAGTCAAGATGAAGTGAAGGAGGGGAGTGATGATCAGCTTGACGAATAAGAAGAGTTAAGAAGGGAAGCAGGCAAGTTACAGGATTGGCTCATTCTGGAGAATGTTGAGAAAAGAGCTGGGAGGTAGCACTAATAAAAATTAGAATAATGTGTAACTTGGCTTGGATGGAGAACAACGATTCTAGTTAGCATTCCAGTGCTTAACACCCAGCCTTGGTATACCATTTTAACTTACTCTTATGTTGAACATACACAAAACAGGCCCTGTTTTTTTTTTCTGTTTTGTTTCAAACTTTTTTAGACTCAAAGACTGAAAGGTAAGGAAGGCCACTGAAGTTGCAGGTTATTTTAAGAAGTAGCCTGTTTGAGCAAAGAGACTGGAGTATTTCTAAGATGAAGAAAATATCTAGTCAAAATGGAGGTACAAGGGCAGATACATACATGAAGGAAGAAGACAAAGAGTAAGAATATAGATAATTTTGAAATATAGACACTGGCCAAAATAATGTTTGGTGACCGAAGAAAATCTTGTTCACCACAGTGATCAAAGGTCTAGATAACTCAATGACAGTGCAATAGAAAGCTATAAATATCTTGACTTATTCTATATTTGATTCTAGCAATAAAACTGCACATAGTACATATCACAGCTAAAGTAATTTCTCACTTAAGAGCTTCAAAATTAATTCATAAATCACCTTATCTCTCAAGCCAGATTTAATTATACCCAAATTAGGATATGCACTCTCTCCATAACTTTGCAATGATATAATCCAAGCCTCTGTCAATGTATGCAAATACATTAATCTCTCACCTACACGTGCATATCACTGAACAATTTTGACCAGTGGCAATCAGCTTCCCATTTCACCCAGAACAGTGGTACTTCACTCTGCCATACAAAAACAAACACTCTGACTTAAATACCAGACTACTTATTGTATAAAAAACAAAGCTTCCAGGTACATACCCTTACTCATTGTTGTGGTACAAATCCTTCCTCAGTGTTAGTACCTGAAATCTTTGTTTTATGTT
Source organism: Protopterus annectens (assembly GCF_019279795.1). Taxonomy (NCBI): domain Eukaryota; kingdom Metazoa; phylum Chordata; order Ceratodontiformes; family Protopteridae; genus Protopterus; species Protopterus annectens. Next base: position 433,913,319 of record NC_056735.1, read on the forward strand.
TTAAATATTATCAAAAATGCATTTAAAAAATAGAGACATACTGTATACATGTAGACATATGCATGAATAAATATGTGTACATGCAAATTTATACCTATGTTTCAGGCAAAGATATGACTTGCAATAAGCATATCTGTAAACAGAAAATTTTCTGGATACAAATATGGTATTTTAGGTGTATACATGCTTTCGTATATAAATAGCATGTATATGCTTAAGCTATCCTCTCTCTGTATATCTATATCTGTATATATCAAAATGTGGAACTACACTTACATGAAACTGGAATGGTCAAATGTGTCTTTTCCAGTTTCTGTAATGCCATTCTGAAAAATGTTTGAATGCCCATTAATGAATAGTAATGTACATTCGTTAATGTGCATTCAACATTCTGATAGCAGATTGCACTACAATAGGGATCGGGAAATTTATGCTTTTCCTCACTCTAGTGCGATCTCAGAGTTGGACTATATAATATGCAGGAGGCATGGGGTTGTGCAGGCGGGCTTGCCCCCTGCAAAAACGTTACTGGTAACATACTTTTAACATTAGAACTTCTGGTGTTCGACTGTCAATTCCATAGTTACCATTTCTGATATTTTACTACCTTTATTTTACCAAATTTGGAAAATGAATTTGATCAAAAGGTGAAAAATTGTTTTAATTTTCCACATTTTGATATTAAACCTTATCCATCTCTCTCTCTCTCTCTCTCTCTATATATATATATATATATATATATATATATATATATATATATATATATATCGATATATATGTATGTGTATACATATATATATATATATATATATATATATATATATATATATATATGTACATATATATATAGATCCATATCAGATCCACGAAAACACACTTAACCGATGACCAGATCACTGAGACTACATCGCCGACACAACACATCCCCGAGAAAGGTAAGTATAAGTATTACAGAATGGAATGTATTCCTGTTTCTGTAATACAATTAAAAAACAAAAAGAAACATGTGTATAGCAGGGGAGCAAGCCTCCCTGCACCCCCACCCCCCCTACTTAAATATACCAACTCCGAGATAGCACCACATTGGGGAAATGGGAATACATCCCGTTCCGCACTACTTAACATTGTCAGTGATGTGGTCTTGGTGATCTGGTTGTCGGTTAAGTGAGTTTTCATGGAACTGATAGGTTCCTATATATATATATATATATATATATATATATATATATATATATATGTGTGTATCTTTATCTATCTATCCATATATATATATATATATATATATATATATATATATATATATATATATATATATATATATATATATATATATATATATATATATATATATATATACATACATATGTGAATATACATTTATAGAAGTGACATGGTGCAGAACTAGACATATCCATACACACACACACACACACACACACACACACACACACACACACACACACACACACACACACACACACACACAGAAACATATACACACAAACAGATACACATTTAGCTGTATTTATACCCAAATGGAACATATACTGTAGGTATATGCATAGTAATTAGTTTACTGTAGTCAATTTTTAGGGAAAAAAAGGCTTGTTTTTTGTAGGCCACAAACTAAGCAATGTATTTTTGTAATGCATACATGCATTTCTTCCAAAAATATTAACTGCATATATGAGATGACTGAATTGTTAGACATCACATTCTAAGCAGAGAGGAGACTGAAAAGGCTAAATGAGGGTGCCTGTGAGTATGCAAAGAAAAAAATCATAAAAAAATGCTAAGTAATAAATTGGATTCAATAAAGCTTACATGATACATGGACATGGGGGAGAAAACTTAGATTCAGTAAACTCAGTGTAGCAGCACACACTCATGAGCAAATACGGAAACTTTCATGGCATTCAAACTGCAGCATAAATAGCTGAATTCCATGTTAATGAAGCAAATTCAACATGGTGCAGCAATTCAACATCCTATAAAGCAACTGTGTAGACTCCAGCCATGTCGGTTGTGTATTCCAAAACTTTCTGAATGCAGCCACGGAAAGGAGTCTGCACAGAAACAAGAGCAAGTAAAAGCTTTTCCATTTTGCAGAACTGCCCTTAATATGTAACACCACACATATTCTGACCTAATTATGCAAGGTGGATGCTAAAAAATTAGCATAAAAATCATATTAATTTCCCCACCCCCAAATGAAGAATATACTTGTGGTTTACCTTTATAACCAGGAATCACAATCGGGTGACATCAAAAAGTTCAAAATAGCATTTTCCAGATAGCAGATGTTCGACTTCAGTAAGTGCGAATTTGTTAAGGGCAAATGAACTAATACATTCGCACATTAAACAGTTGTGCAAATGCAGTACGATCTTAAGCTGTGTCGCATATGTAATACCGTCATTCCTGCATCCTGTAAAACCCTTAATGGCTCAAGCAGAGTTTGCACCTGATCTGCACGGTTGAAGTTGCGTTCTGTTGCTGTGGATATATAATGTCAGCAGATGATTTAAGGATTATGAAGGTAAAACAATCTGCAGTGCATTTTAAAAAGTGATTGAAAAGAGTCGGAGTAAAACAGGACTCTTGTGTAAAAGTAATGCAAGCTTTTATTGTCATCGTGAGCAATATAAGTGCCGGATTAATGTAGTATCATTTTGTTATTCCTGATAGACATATAGTGATAAGCTAACTGTTCTGTCAGTATAAGAAGTGGTTTAGGCTGTATAAAATGTTTACATAGCATACTTAGTTGTATAAACTGTAGAAATGTTGTTTTTCCATAACATGTTGACTTAGGTTCAAAAAGGTTTTGGCGCCCTTTTTGTACTTCTCTGATGAAGCTTCTCTCTTTTGGAGTAGCGAAAACGCTTGTTGTCTTTCCACAATAAATTTGCATTAAGGAATATTACTTTGTGCTTTGGGCTTTGCTTTGACCAGGACCTCTTGTTGTACCATGTTGTGTAAAGTGTTGCATATGTTCAGTTAATAAGGTGCAAGACATGTTGTAGTGAATATGTACTGCATGTGTTACAGGCAGGGGAAGGAACTTCACAGGACTATGCACCCAGAAATTTGAATTCAGTATACAGCACAAATAGGACACAGAAGGGATGGGAATTATTGCTAGTTGACGGGTATCAGTATTACCAAGAAAAGGCTGTCCAGGTCAAGCAGTATTGGTGTTGTACAAGGAAGAACAAACAAAAGTGCAAGGGTAGATGTGTTACTGAAAGTGATGTACATGACTATAGGCTGATTAAGAGCACGCCACATCACCATGCTCCAGATGTAGTGCAAGGGGAGATAAAGTGGGTAAAAGAATGGTTGAAATGTCATGCTGAGTAATCTGTGGAGGACCTATGCAAAATAGTTGCAGAAGTCCTAGCTGGTACATCAAGTACAGTTGTGAATGAGTTACCGAATACTAGTATCCTTGGTAGATAGAGGTACAGAAAGAAATTGGATAAGTGCAATGGCTTTCATAATCTCATGGAACTGAGTGCTGACATGCTACCCTTAAAGAATGGTCCATTCATTATCAAACATAGTGTTGATAACGAATGGGATACCAATGTTGTTGTTATAACCATGAGGGATAATCTGAATATGCTTTGTGAATCTGAATACCTAATGGCGGATGGGACCTTCCCTATTAGTACTACTGAATGTAGACAAGTTTACACATTAAACTGTGCACTGGCTGGTGGAGTTAACAGAAAGGTGGTACCTGTTGTTTTGGGGATAATGCCCAGCAAAAGTGAAAGGTATTAAGATGCTTTTTGGAGCATAGTGATGAATTTGTGTACTGAAAATGAATTTAGACTACTTCCCAAGATGGTATTGACAGACTTCGAAAGACATCTCCCTAGTACATTAACCAAAGGTTGCTGGTTCCACTTTTGCCAAATTGTTTGGAGAAATATACAACACTTACATTTGGCAGGACACTTTGAAGGCAGTATATCCTTTGCAATGCTATGCAAGGAGATACCTGCATTATCGTTTGTTGACCCAGGTGACATATGTACTACTTTCCATGAAATAGAAGCTGACATGCCAGAGGAGGGTAAACCTTTGTGTGCCTTCTTTAAGAAAACATATATCTATGGCAGGCCAAGGCAATATGGTATGAGGGGAAGTACAAGTGAAAGAGTACCTCCTTTATTTGATAGTACATTTTGGAATCAGTATGATACATATGGTATGGACTACCCTCTTAGCCAGAATGCTGTTGAGGGTTGGCACAGGTGGCTACATAGTTTGTTGGGTAAGAAAATCCTTTATATGCTTGACATACTACAGGTTGTGCAACTTGAGCAGAATCATGTAGATGATTTAAGATGTAGACTACTGGCGTGTTTGCCTTCATCACCAAAACGTAGGAGACTCTTGGACAAGGAGGCAGCCTTTACACATATACTGGAGAAGCATTCTGAATTCACTGCTAGAGGACTTGTTAAATTAGTGGTGAAATACTGCTCCTTCTCCTGAATTTTGTTATCATTGTACTTGTTATTTGTGGAGCACATGACTTTCCGGGAAACACATTACACTGAACACTATTCAGGAAGCTGTACATTGCTTACAGTGAATAAGGGACTTTATTGTGGCATGTTCATGACAGGAATCACTTCCGATGTTTGCTGGTATGTGTATGGCTTGATGCTGAACACGGTGATATGCTGGTGGTGTTTGAATGTCAAGAAAAGGCAAAAAATGGCGAAAAAAATTCAACCACTTATTTTTCGATATTTTTTGAAATTTGCGGTTTTATTTCGCATTTATGAGTCGCCGTTATGAATAATCGCACTTGCGCAATTCACAGTTATAAAGGTAAACCTATACCTGTAAGTAATGCAGGCTACTAAAATGTGCAAACTTCCATGAAACAGAGTATTATACTGTAGTATAAGCATATGTAGGATGTAGCTGATGGTTTACAGTATTCCTACTTTACAGCAGTGGGCTCCAGTGGAGTTTCTCTGCCTACACAGTTCTTAACCATATAGATTCCAGGCTGTCAGCATGGCGAAGATGCAAATGAGGTCAAAACTCATTAGAATTGTTGAATCTCAAACTGTGTAGGGATATGCACTTTGTGTAGGCACTTCCACAGTGTGCATGTTAAATGCATGGCAACAGTGAATGCTGACATCAGGGGGTGTGTCAAGTTACACTTGCAGATGTGAACATGTAGGGCTGTAAAGTGTTAAAGTGCATGTAAGCAGTGCACATTTCCTAAGTTCTGTGTCATCCTCTTTATTGTTTGTTAAAATGTATCAGATCCATCAGCATTAATTAAAAATGTATTTTTTATTTTTTTTTTAATTTTCATCATTGTTTGCATAATGTGGCACTTAGTGCTACCACGAAAAACAGAAGAATGAATGGTAGATTTCTCTGCTTTGTTAGGTAACTATTCCTGAGGCAGCACATGTATGTGTTAGGGCTGGAATATAGATGGTCCTGAGTTCGACTCCAGGGTGTGCAACCTTTCCTTCACATTTCATGGTCCATGTTTGGACAACATCCCCAGAATGGAGGACATCAATTTTGCCTACGCTTATCTTATTTATGGGAAAGTACAAGGAGGTGCGCAAAGGTGTGAATAGCTGCACATAGTGCACTAATGAGCAAGTGACAGGTGTTTTAACAGATGCTGTTTATAGCATAAACAGGTGAATTGCATGTTAATCAAACAATCCAACATGACGAAGCTATTCAATAATATATAAAGTAGCCATGCAGCCTCCATCCTGCTTTTTCATTTATCCTTCAATACCATTGGAGTAGAGACAAGGACATGTTAACTGACACAATGCTAGGGGCTGCTGCAGCTATTCTACATCTGCATGTACTAGAGGTTGAAGCCAATACTGCTGGTGCTGCTGACAATAGGTCTAGGACAAGAAGGAGAAGAGTGTTCAGGCCCAAGGTAACTTTTCAGATACTACAAGAGCTGGAGATTGTAGAGCACTACAGGGTGGACAGGAACACATTACAATAAATCTATAAGCTCTGCCAACCTAAACTCAGAACCAGATCCAACTGAGGGGAACCCATCCCAATGGAAAGTAAGGTATGTGTAGCCCTTAGAATATTAGCTACCAGTACTTTTCAAAGATAATCTGGGGACATGATGGGTGTGTTACATGCATCAGCCTCTAGTATCCTCTACCACTTTCTGGATGCTATGCTCATGCATGCCATTGAGCACATAGTTTTCCCAATAGTTCTGAAGAGAGGGTCAGCAATACGCAATGGTTTCACCATGTAGTGCACTACCCTGAAGTCCTGTGTGCCATATATTGTACTCATGTACACATTAAGGCACGACCTGGAGAGCAGGGTGGAATCTACATTAACTGCAAGGGACATCACTCCATCAACTGCCAAGTCATGTGTAATGCACAGGGAATTATCTTGAATGTGTATGAGGGTTACCCTGGCAGTTATCATGACTCCCATATCTGGCAGACATCACAGTTGTACCAGATGTTAACTGGGGGGGGGGGGACATCCCACAGGACCATTTACTAGGTGATGCTGGCTATGCCCTGGATCCGTGGCTGATGATACCCATCAGAAGTGCATAAACGTATACTAAAGAATGCCATAATGAAGCAGATGCTCAAACTAGAAACACCATAGAGTATGTGAATGGGCTTCTGAAGTCACGGTTCCAGTGCCTAGATATATCTGGTGGAGCTCTGCAGTATGATCCAACCACATTTACACAAATATTCACAGTATATGCTATGCTCCATAATCTGATCTTGCAAAAACAGCTGCAGCAGGATCAGCAAGAGGAAGGGACACACATCCCACCACCAATACCTAGGTCACCACAGCCACAGACTTGGAGGAGGAGACCCCAGCTGCTGTCCCTGTAAGCAGATGTAGGCATGCTCAGCATGCCCTTGCTTTGGCTAAGAGATAATTCATAGCACATTCACTGACCAACTAGGGACCTAATACCTTTCTCCTACTCACATCCATGCAGTAAAATTGATGCCAGGCAACTCACACAGCCTTTACCTCCCAATGTATTGGCTATGTACTGCTTGCATCAGACAGAGTCAGCCCTAAACTAAAGGTGTGTCAAAAGCTGCATTTGCAAGGGAATTCCTGAACCTAGAGTGTATTCTTTAACAATATTATGGCATTTCCTTGTATTTCCTAACTTGGTACAGTAAGCAAGTAAATAGTGGTGGATTTTTACAGCAAGTACCCTAACATGTGAAATCAGACACTTACATTGCTTGTATTTGTCCATTAGTAATTTGTAGGTCTCAGGCAAGAACAATTCACACAGTCATACTTCTGAAGAATTCTGATGTTCCCTGCATGGCCTTAGTTTAGCACTATACCTTAGTACTGGTAACTCATTGAAGGCAGAAGTTAGAAAGTGATGATACACATTGCAGTTTCATATTTCAGACTTGCTTGTGTCATAACAGTAACTGAGCCTTGCCTCCCCCCAAAGAGGACTGTACCTTTGTTCTTGACCTAACAGTAACTCAGGTATGCTACCCCAAAAGAACACTATATGTGTGTTTGTGCCATCCAACCTGGACTTCATTTGTTGGCAAATGCATATCATATTGTTCCCAGTTAGTATCCTCTCATATGTTAAGGCCAATGATATAGAATGGCTTACACACTGTATGTGTTAAGTAACTGATAAATGATCAAGAAACACAGAAAGGTAACACAGAGTTGCATATTTGTAAGTATAATTATGACACATTGTGTGATCACTAGCTGCTCTATGTCCAAATATAGTAAACAGAATTAAATGTACAAATCACAGCTGATGGTGTGATAGCAGTGCACATCCTGATGCAGTTGGTTGTGTAAAGAATGACTTTCCATTTTGTTGATGCAGAGTTGTTTGTGTGGCCAAGAGGACTAAGGCATCCTTCCTGTTTTCTGAAGCTGTATTTGTGTGAATGTTCAAGTTTTACTGTGCTCGTACAGATTTTGTGAATGTGTTCATTAGTTTTAGTATCTCTTTGTATTTGTCTTCTTTTAATTTCAGTTTTGCACGGTGTGCCGTGTACCAAAAAAAATTTGGATACATTTATCTTGTTT